>NC_079190.1:468646154-468862017 GCF_029499605.1 Hyla sarda
TATTACGTGAGCACCACCATATTACAAGCCTGTGCTGTCTGATACTTTAGAGTCCGGATTATAGGACCAACGTATTTTTTGTGAACCACACAATACAGGTAGTGCCAGCACGCTTCTATCTACACATATATTACTTATGTTAATGTTTGACAGGGAACTGGCCAAAAAATAAGTGACATGTCACTTCTTCTCCACGTAGACACCTGCTGAAGCTGCCTTTAAAGTCAATGAGATCTTCATGGTCCCCCGATGCTGCCCTTGGCTTGGATATAATTTGCACGTGCAATGTATAAATGTGGTGTTGTTATAATTGCCCCCCCTACTTTTGTCCTGGCCCCCAGTGTGCCCCCCCAAAATTTGAAAGCTGGAGACGCCACTGCGTGTGGTGTCCCGGTACCGCATCCTATACGGTACCTGTTTTTAGGTCCCCATAGCCAGAGTCCCTAGGACTCTGTGGACCTTCAGTCTTTATTCTTATGCACCTATCGTTACTGGGAAGGGCGGCGATAGGCCGGAGAGTCATCTCAACATACAAGCCCTCAGCCTGGCGTCACCAACTATAGGGTTAACATTAACCCCTGATATACCAAAGAAAATCTCTGACTGTACTACCCCTACCCCTGAGACTTACCACACACGCAACTATAACTTCCAGCATGACAAGTCAGCAGTTTGCTGTTCGTGCATGCTGGGAGTTGTAGTTTTGCAACATCTGGAGGGCCTCAGTTTAGAGATCATTGCACAGTGATCTCCAAAGTGTGGCCCTCCAGATGTTGCAAAACTACAAATCCCAGCATGCCCTGACAGCCAACAGCTGTCTGGGCATGCTGGGAGTTGTAGTTTAGCAACATAAGGAGGCTTACAGTTTACAGAAATCACTGCATGGTGACAATCAGATATCCAAGACAGCTGATGTCCCCTAGACAGGAGCACTAGGATGGGTATGGGGGGGTTATAGGGGTCTGTTTGATGTTTTATTTCACACAGAGCTCACACAGCTCCAATCTCCTCACAGATCTCCCTACACTGAGGAGATCGGAGCTGTGAAAGGCAGTTTTTTTCAACTGCCTCTGCTGTGATTGGTCAATCTGAATTGATTGACCAATCACAACAATCAGGGGGCCAGGCCAGCCATGGGGAGACCCGCGGACGATGTCTGTGATGATCAGCTGTCTATGAAAGCTGAAGTCACTTCAATGTCACAGCATGTTTCCATGTTTACATGCTGTGACAGTTTAGCTTCAGGACGAGCCGGCTCATCTAACGCGGCAAGTACTCGCTGATTAGGACGATCAATTAATACTGATCGGTAATATCGACAATCTACTTCTCTGGTCTGCCAACGTTACAAAATGTGGGCTCAAAATTGAGCAAAAAAGCCCCCAGAGTACGGATATTCATGGTGCGGCATAGTATGTTTTTAATACTTTTTTTTATTTCTGAGGACGGTGGATGGGACCAGAGCATTTTTTGCACATCTGACCACTGTCACTTTAAGCATTACTAACTCTGGAATGCTTTTACTTATGAAGTTGATTCCGAGATAGTTTTTTCGTGACATATTCTACTTTATCATAGTGGTAAGTTTTCGTCAATACTTGCATCATTTCTTGGTAAAAAATTCCAAAATTTGAAAATGTTGCCTTTTTTTAACCTTGAAGCTCTCTGCTTGTGAGGAAAGTAGACATACCAAATAAATTATATGTTTATTCACATATACAATCTCTTCATGTTTGCATCATAAAGTTGACATGTTTTTTTTTTTTACTTTTGGAAGACATCAGTGGGCTTCAAAGTTCAGCAGCAATTTTCAAATTTTTCTCAAAATTTTCAAAATCTGAATTTTTCAGGGACCAGTTCAGATTTGAAGTGGATTTGAGGGGTCTTCATATTAGAAATACCCCATAAATTACCCCATTATAAAAATTGCACCCATCAAAGTGTACAAAATTATATTCAGAATGTTTGTTAACCCTTTAGGTGTTTCACAGGAATAGCTGTAAGTTTAAGGAGAAAATTGAAGACCCAGTATTTACACCTCACTGGCGTTTGACAGATCTTTGGAACAGTAGGCTGTGCAAATGAAAAATTACAATTTTCATTTTCAAGGACCACTGTTCCAAAAATCTGTCAGACACCTGTGGGGCGTAAATGCTCACTGTACCCCTTATTACATTATGTGAGGGGTGTAGTTTCCAAAATAGGGTCACATGTGGGGGCTTTGTAAACACACGTGGCCTTCAATTCCGGACAAAATTTATCTTTAAAAAGCCCAATGGTGCTCCTTCTCTTCTGAGCATTGTAGTTCACCCGCAGAGCACTTTACATCCACATATGGGGTATGTTCTTACTCAGAAGAAATGGGGTTACAAATTTTGGGGGGCTTTTTCATATTTTCCCTTGTGAAAATGAAAAATTTAGGTTAACACCAGCATATTATGTTTAGTTTTTTTTTTCTCATTTTCCCATCCAAATTTAATGAAAAATTTTCAAACACCTGTGGGGTGTTAAGGCTCACTGTACCCCTTGTTACGTTCCGTGAGGGGTGTAGTTTCCAAAATGAGCCGCTGTAAAATCAGCCACCCCTGTGCAAATCACCAAATTAGACCTCAAATGTACATAGTGCGCTCTCACTCCTGAGCCCTGCTGTGCGTCCGCAGAAAATTTTACGGCCACATATGGGGTATTTCCGTGCTCAGGAGAAATTGCGTTACAAATTTTGGGGGTCTTTTTTTCCTTTTACTGCTTGTGAAAATAAAAAGTAGGGGGCAACACCAGCAGGTTCGTGTAAACATTTTTTTTTTTTTTTTTTACACTAACAGGCTAGTGTAACCCCCAACTTTTCCTATTCATAAGGGGTAAAAGGAGAAAAAGACCCCCACGCCAGTGATTCCAAACAGGGTGCCTCCAGCTGTTGCTAAACTCCCAACATGCCTGGACAGTCAGTGGCTGTCCGGAAATGCTGGGAGTTGTTGTTTTGCAGCAGCTGGAGGCTCTGTTTTGGAAACACGGCCATACGATAAGTTTCTCATTTTTATTGGGGGGAGGGGGACAGTGTAAGGGGTGTATATGTAGTGTTTTACCCTTTATTATGTAGTGTAGTGTTTTTGGGGTACATTCGCACTGGCGGAGGTTTTTGTTGAGTTTCCCACTAGGAGTTTGGGCTGTGGCAAAAAATTTGCCGCAGCTCAAACTTGAAGCAGAAAATTCACTGTAAACTCGCCCATGTGAATGTACCCTGTACAATCACATGGGGAGGCAAACCTCCAGCTGTTTCAAAACTACAACTCCCAGCATGCACTGACAGACCATGCATGCTGGGAGATGTACTTTAGCAATAGCTGGAGGCACACTGGTTGGAAAATCTTCAGTTAGGTTCTGTGACCTGACTCAGTACTTTCCAAACAGTGTGCCTCCAGCTTTTGCAAAACTACGATTCCCAGCATGTACTGATCACCAAAGGGCATGCTGGGATTTGTAGTTTTGCAACAGCTGGAGGGTCACAGTTTAAGAGATCGCTGTACAGTGATCTCCAAACTGAGGCCCTCCAGATGTTGCAAAACTAGATATCCCAGCATGCCCAGACAGCAAACTGCTGTGTAGGCATGCTAGGAGTTGTAGTTTTGCAACATCTGGAGGGCTCCAGTTTAGAGACCACTGTATAGTGGTCTCAGACTGTAGACCTCCAGATGTTGCCAGGCAACTCACCAGCTTCCGTAGGATCCAAGGAGCCGCATCGTCGTTCTCCTCTTCTGCAGCCGATCACCCCCATTGATTGCCGCCTGCTACCGCCGCCCATGAGTATTTAAACTTCGGCGGCGGTCCCTGTCAGTTTCCCCATTCTGCCCAGCCTACTGTGGGTGGGCAGAACAGGGAAACCAAAAGTTAACCCCCCGCCCCCGATTTGCTATTGGTTGTCGCTTCTTGATGACCAATAGTAGGGATAGGAGGGGTGGCACCCCTGCCACCTCACTCCTATCCCTTCAGGGGGATCGTGGGTGTCTCGGACAACCGATATCCCCCTTATATTCCGGGTCACCATAGACCCGTATGACCCAGAATTGGCGACATGTTGCATGGGATGCCTGCTGAATGATTTCAGCAGGCATCCCGGTTCAGTCCCCAACCGGTGCGCGGCGGGGACTTAAATTCCCATGGGCGTATGTATGCGCCCTGGGTACTTAACGATCAAAAACCCAGGGTGTATCCATACGCCCTGGGTCCTTAAAGAGTTAAGGGGTTAATAATAATAATAATAATAGTAATTAAAATAATGATATTGTTTCTACCATATCCACTTATCCAGAGATATTCTGCTAGAGTTATATTGTCATCCTCCATTCCTGGGAATCCACCTCTCCCCTTCTACAGATCTCTGATTCCTTAATCATCCAATAGGGGGGCTTGTTTTCCCACTTATGTGCAAAATCCATGTGGACAATATCTTCTGTCTCTATTACAAGCTGTATGTCCAATATGGGAAATGTGCCTTGAATTATGCAGCTCCTCGCTCACTTGTTAATGTATCAAGTGACCCAGAGCCCACCACGTGGAGGTGGCTGCATTTCGGGCTCCTCCCCACCCCCACCCCCAACCATATGCAGACCTTGTGTGACCCAATCAGCATCTTGTTAAACTGGTTCACATTGATCGTCAATGGCCTTTGCTGTAATACTTCTTAGCTGTGTATGTAGGAAGTAAAATGGCATCTTGAATGTGGTCATCATGCCGGTTACTGTCCGCTTGGCCATGGCCCATGCTCCAACCCAAACATTGGATACATAATTGGACCACTTCAGTTTGCTTTTAGCATATTGCCAAGTCCGCTGCAGCCAAGACACTTTGGGCTCCGAGGCATCTTCAGAGGTTGTTGGTAAATCCATCTGGTTATCTGCCATGGTGACTGTCACATGATCGCTGTGCCTGGATTCATGTGGGTCTGAATTGTCACCTAAAGCCATGTCAATAGCCACATCTGCTCGCTGACCATGGTGCTTAATCTTCTTCCCAGGTATTTTATGGATCTCATAATATGGTGGAGTGACCTTATAATGATATAGGTTAGTATACCGCCAAAGGAAACTCGTCACGTAATGTATGAGACACACGACAGGCACCGATAGAACTGGGATATCTGCAAAATAGCAAAAGCATACAATATATTAGACCTATATTCATTTATTTATGAATATATATATATATATATATATATATATATATATATATATAGATATGTGTGTGTTCACACAAAATCATTTATCTCACAGGAGTAAACCTTTACCCAATTGCTGTAAGAGACTTAAAAGGGTACTCTGCCCCTAGACATCTTATCCCCTATGTAAAGGATAGGGGATAAGATGTCTGATCGCCGGGGTCCAGCAGCTGGGACCCCAGTGATCTCTGTGCAGCACCTAGCCTTTGTTCAGAACACTGGGTGACAGGGTCGTAACGTCACAGCCACGCCCCTCGTGACATCATACCACACCCCCTCCCATAGACTTACATTGAGGGGGCGTGGCTGTGATGTCATGACCCCCACCACCCGCTCCAAGCATTCAGAACTCTACTATATTAACTTTACACTAATACATTCATGTTAAATCCATTTATAAACTGAAATTTAGGAAGTTTTCATTATTCCTACCTCTTAGCTTCATGGTCGCCGTCCTTACAGGATCCTTTTGCCTAAATAGACAAAATTCTCTTCAATTTGCAAAATAAGCGCAGGTCTAGTAGGAGAACGTGTTCACCCGCCGAACCGAGGAAATAAGTGTTAGGGATTGGATTCTACCCTGGAGAAAGTCTCTTTGATGTGTGATGTCACAGCAGATGACATCACGTGTATGTGTATCCATTGTAATGGCTGTACTGTACTTTACTTACACTATGTACAGTTATACTGGGGGTTTACAAAGGATTTGAAGATTACAGTTTTAACCCCTTCAGGGTCACAGCCCTTTTTGGTCTTGAGGACAAAGGACATTTTCATTTTTACATTTTCATTTTTTCCTCCTCCCCTTCTAAGAGCCATAAATCTTTTAATTTTCCACCCAAAGACCAATATGAGTTGTTGTTTATTTTGCGACCAACTGTACTTTGTAATGTACGGTAACATAAAATGTACGGTACTATAAAAAAATATATATATATTATTTACGGCTGGAAATTGAAAAGAAAACCACAATTTGGCAACTTTTGAGGGTTTTCGTTTTTATTCACTGACATGTTCTTTTTATACTGCGGGTCAATGCTTGGGTAAACGCTTTACTCTTTTTGTACTGCTTCAAAAAAAAATCTAACTTTTTGAACAATATAAGTATGTTTTAAACTGTATGAGGGCTAATTGTTTGCTGTATACGGAAAAATAAAAAAAAAGTTATAGAGGTCAGAAGAGGACAATTTTAAACGTACTAATTTTGGTGTAAAAGTAATATTTTTTTTTTAACAGAAGTAAAACAAAATCAAACCTTAATAAGCTGTGTATCAATTTAATCGTATGGATCTACAGAATATATATAAGGTGTCATTTTTACCGAAAAGTGCACTGTGTAGAATCTGAAGCCCCTAAAAAAAAAAAATCAGAATGGAGTTTTTTTTTTCCCCCTAGTTTTTCCGTAGATTTTGTGGTGAAATGATTGATGTCATTACAAAGTACAATAGGTGGCACAAAAAAACAGCCCTTATAGGACTCTGTATGTAGAAAATTGAAAGTGTTATGATTTTAAGAAGGTGAGGAGGTAAAAACTAAGTGCAAAAATGAAAAAACCTGTCCTGAAGGGGTTAAAAATATATAAATACCGTATATCCCGGCGTATAAGACGACTTTTTAACCCCAAATTTTCTTCTGAAAAGCCGGGGGTCGTCTTATACGCCGGGTATTGAGGTCCGGGATAGGAAAACTTCTGACTATCTGCCCGGGCGGGCTCCTGTGTGTAGCTGCAGGCGGGGGCCGGCCAGAGCAAGTAAAAACTAATACTGTATACTAAAAACCAGGGTGCCTCCAGCTGTTGTGAAACTACAACTCCCAGCACGGCAAAGTTGGGGGTCGTCTTATACGCCAAGTCATCTTATACGCCGGCATGGTCACTGCACCTGCACTCACATTTAAAGAAGATCTGTAGTGCTTATAACTTATCCCCCATCCTAAGGATAGGGTATAAGTTATAGATCACGGGGGGGTACGAGCGATCGGGCCCCCCGCCATCTTCTGTACGGGGCCACAGTTATGTACAGGAAAGGGGGTGTTCCGTCCCCGCTTGACGCGGCAGCGGGCACGCCCCTCCATGTATTTCTATGGGAGTCATGGAAGGGCGTGCCGGCTGCCGCGTCATGCGGGAACAGAATGCCCCCTTTCCTGTTCATTGCCACGGCCCCATACAGGAGATCGCGGGGGGCCCCAGTGCCCGGACCCCCCCCGCGATTTATAACTCATCCCCTATCCTTAGGTTGGGGTATAAGTTATAAGCACTAAAGATCTCCTTTAACCTGTTGGGGACGGAGGGCATACCTATACGCCCTCCGCCCACCACTTTTCTATAATGCGGGGTCACGCCGTGGCCCAGCGTCATAGCGGGTCGGGCCAGGCCCCTAACAACAGCCGGGAGCCGAGGCTAATAGCGAGCAGCACTGATCGTGGTTTCGCGCGCTATTAACCCTTTAGATGCAGCGTTCAACTTGATCACTGTCCGAACGCCAAATGACTGCTCAGTGCCTGAGATCCAGGTATGAGCAGTCAAGCGGCAGAATCATTGATCAATGGTTTCCTATGAGAAACCATTGATCAATGTAAAAGATCAGTGTGTGCAGTGTTATAGGTCCCTATGGGAGCTATAACATTGAAAAAAAAAAGTGAAAAAAGCTTGAATCACCCCCCTTTTTCCGTAAAAAAAAAATCAAAAAACTGTGTAAATAAACATATATGGTATCGCCGCATGCAGAAATGTCAGAATTATAAAAATATATAGTTAATTAAACCGCACAGTCAATGGTATACGTGCAAAAAATAAGCCATCATATGGATTTTGTGGGGTTGTGATCTTTAACCCCTTCAGGACCAAGCCCATTTTGGCCTTAAGGACCAGAGCGTTTTTTGCACATCTGACCACTGTCACTTTAAACATTAATAACTCTGGAATGCTTTTAGTTATCATTCTGATTCCGAGATTGTTTTTTCGTGACATATTCTACTTTAACATGGTGGTAAATTTTTGTGGTAACTTGCATCCTTTCCTTGTGAAAAATCCTAAAATTTGATAAAAAATTTGAAAATTTTGCATTTTTCTAACTTTGAAGCTCTCTGCTTGTAAGGAAAATGTATATTACAAATAAAAAAAATTTTTATTCACATATACAATATGTCTACTTTATGTTTGCATCATAAAAGTGACGAGTTTTTACTTTTGGAAGACACCAGAGGGCTTCAAAGTTCAGCAGCAATTTTCCAATTTTTCACAAAATTTTCAAACTCACTATTTTTCAGGGACCAGTTCAGGTTCGAAGTGGATTTGAAGGGTCTTCATATTAGAAATACCCCACAAAAGACCCCATTATAAAAACTGCACCCCCCAAAGTATTCAAAATGACATTCAGTCATCATTTTAACCCTTTAGGTGTTTCACAGGAATAGAAGCAAAGTGAAGGAGAAAATTCACAATCTTCATTTTTTACACTCGCATGTTCTTGTAGACCCAATTTTTGAATTTTTACAAGGGGTAAAAGGAGAAAATGTATACTTATATTTGTAGCCCAATTTCTCTCGAGTAAGCACATACCTCATATGTCTATGTAAATTGTTCGGCGGGCGCAGTAGAGGGCTCAGAAGGGAAAGAGCGACAAGGGGATTTTGGAGAGTACGTTTTTCTGAAATGGTTTTTGGGGGGCATGTTGCATTTAGGAAGCCCCTATGGTGCCAGAACAGCAAAAAACCCTCACATGGCATACCATTTTGGAAACTAGACCCCTTGAGGAACATAACAAGGAATAAAGTGAGCCTTAATACCCCACAGGTGTTTCACGACTTTGGCATATGTAAAAAAAAAATATTTTTTTTCACTAAAATGTGTGTTTCCCCCCAAATTTCACATTTTTCCAAGGGTTAATAGCAGGAAATACCCCCCAATATTTGTAACCCCTTCTCTTCTGAGTATGGAGGTACCCCATAAGTTGACCTGAAGTGCACTATGGGCGAACTACAATGCTCAGAAGAGAAGGAGTCATATTTGGCTTTTTGAGAGCAAATTTTGCTCGGGGGGCATGTCGCATTTAGGAAGCCCCTATGGTGCCAGAACAGCAAAAAAAAAAAAACACATGGCATACCATTTTGGAAACTAGACCCCTTGAGGAATGTAACAAGGAATAAAGTGAGCCTTATTACCCCACAGGTGTTTCACGACTTTTGCATATGTAAAAAAAAAAAAAAAAAAAATTCCACTAAAATGTGTGTTTCCCCCAAATTTCACATTTTTGCAAGGGTTAATAGCAGGAAATACTCCCCAATATTTGTAACCCCTTCTCTTCTGAGTATGAAGGTACCCCATAAGTGGACCTGAAGTGCACTATGGGCGAACTACAATGCTCAGAAGAGAAGGAGTCATATTTGGCTTTTTGAGAGCAAATTTTGCTCGGGGGGCATATCGCATTTAGGAAGCCCCTATGGTGCCAGAACAGCAAAATAACCCCACATGGCATACCATTTTGGAAACGAGACCCCTTGAGAAATGTAACAAGGGATACAGTGAGCATTTGCCCCCCACTGGTGTCTGACAGATCTTTGGAACAGTGGGCTGTACAAGTTTTTTCATTTTCACGGACCACTGTTCCAAAGATCCGTCAGACACCTGTGGGGGGTAAATTCTCACTGCACCCCTCATTACATTCCGTGAGGGGTGTCGTTTCCGAAATGGGGTCACATGTGGGGTTTTTTTTTTTTTTGCGTTTGTCAAAACCGCTGTAACAATCAGCCACCCCTGTGCAAATCACCTCAAATGTACATGGCGCACTCTCCCTTCTGGGTCTTGTTGTGCGCCCCCAGAGCACTTTGCGCTCACATATGGGGTATCTCTGTAGTCGGGAGAAATTGCGTTACAAATTTTGGGGGGCTTTTTTCCCTTTAACTCTTGTGAAAATGTAAAGTATAGGGCAACATCAGCATGTTAGTGTAAAAAATGTAATTTGTTTTACACTAACATTCTGGTGTAGACCCCAACATTTCCTTTTCATGAAGGGTTAAAGAAGAAAAAGCCCCCCAAACCTTGTAACGCAATTTCTCCTGAGTACGGCGATACCCCATATGTCGCCCTAAACTGTTGCCTTGAAATACGACAGGGCTCCAAAGTGAGAGCGCCGTGCGCATTTGAGGCCTAAATTAGGGATTTGCATAGGGGTGGACATAGGGGTATTCTACGCCAGTGATTCCCAAACAGGGTGCCTCCAGCTGTTGCAAAACTCCCAGCATGCGTGGACAGTCAACGGTTGTTCGGCAATACTGGGAGTTGTTGTTTTTCAACAGCTGGAGGCTCTGCTTTGGAAACAGTGGTGTACCGGACGTTCTTATTGGGGGAGGGGGGCTGTGTAGGGGTATGTGTATATGTAGTGTTTTTAACTTTTTATTTTATTTTATTTTGTGTTAGTGTAGTGTAGTGTTTTTAGGGTACAGTCACATGGGCGGGGGATTACAGCGAGTTTCCCAGCGCAAAATTTGCTGCATCTCAAGATGCGAGAAACCCACTGTAAAAGCCTCGCCCATGTGAATGTACCCTGTACATTCACAGGGGGGGGGGGGGGGGTGCACCAGCTGTTGCAAAACCACAACTCCCAGCATGCATGGTCTGTTAGTGCATGCTTGGAGTTATAGTTTTGCAACAGCTGGAGGCACACAGGTTAGGAAACACTGAGTTAGAAACAGACAATGTCTCCCAACCAGTGTGTCTCCAGTTGTTGCAAAACTACAACTCCCAGCATGCCCAGACAGCCAAAGGCTGTCTAGGCATGCTGGGAGTTGTAGTTTTCAGACTCCTAGAAGCAGCAGTGAAGATCTTCACTGCTGCCTCTGAGGACCACATACTTACCTGTCGCTGCTCGTCCACGTGGCCGGTCCCGCGCTGCTCCTCGGTCCCGCCGCTGGATCAGGTAAGTCCGCCGGTCCCCACGTGTTCCCCCCGAATGCCGCAGGTCCCCGCGAGCCCCTGCAGCCTTCGTCCCCCGTTCTGCCCGACTTCCAGGGGCGGGCAGTGCGGGGGATCTGAACTTTCACCCCAGATCACTGTGATTGGTCCACAGGGACCAATCACAGTGATCGCTGACCAGGACCATCAATGGATGGTCCTGGGGGTGAAGCAGAAGTTGTCCCCTGCTGGAAACAGCGGGACTTCTGCCAGTTAACCCGTGCGATGCTGCGCATCGCCGGGTTAACTGAATGTCATTTATAAACGCCGGGATGCGCGAACGCACTGCACAACCCGGCGTTTATATATGACATTCTGCGGGAAGGGGTTAAAAGGTAAGGAGGAAAAAACTAAAGTGCAAGAACGGGAAAACCCTCCGTACCCAAGGGGTTAATCCCTGGACATGTTTTATTCATATGGTTATGCTTGTATGGGCACTTAATCTGTGATTTGTTGTTTTCATCGGTACCACATTTGTGTATATGTGATTTTTGATGACTTTTTATTCCTTTTTTTTTTTTTTCCGGGATGTGATCACAATTCAGCATTGGACTTTGTTATTTTTATGTTTTATGTCGTTCACCGTATGGAGTCATTAACGTTATATTTTAGTCATTCAGACTATTCTACCAAATATGTTTAAAAAAATGAATTCCCCCTCTTTTCCCATTTTACAAAAAAAAATTTTTTTTTTAAATAAAATAAAATTTTTGCAAATCTGACCACTGTCACTTTATATATGAATAACTCTGAGATGCTTTTACTTTTCATTCTTATTCTGAGATTGTTTTTTCGTGACATATTCTACTTTAACATAGTGGTAATTTTTGTCGTTACTTGAATCTTTTCTTGTTGAAAAATCCCAAAATATAGAAAATTTTGCATTTTTCTGCCTGTAAGGAAAATGGACATTCCAAATTATATATTGATTCACAAATACAATGGGGGACATTTATCAAGGGATTTAGAGCTCTTTTTTTGCTTACAAAAGTCGCAGAAAAAGTCGCATTAGCACTTAAGCAATTTTTTGTGCGACTTTTGGCTGTAAGCAAAAAGCTACAAAAAAGCGTACGAAAGTAAATTTTATTTTTTACTTTTCAGTGGTCAGGGATTTATCAAGTGCGAAAGTCGCATAAAAAGTCGCAAGCCCTCAAAAACTGCATAAATATAAGCCAGCTCGGAGCTGGCGCACAAAACGGCTTTTGAGAGCAAATTTTATATTTCCCGCTGGCAGCCGTGATCACAGCTCCAGCGGGAAATATATTGCAACTGTACAAAGGAGCCCGGGCTGGCATCACTCTGCAGCCGCCCAGCTCTGTCTGATTCTAACCCCGCTACCCTAACATAAGGACACCCCCCCTTGTTTCCCACCCGCCTGCGCTGCACATCTCCCATCTGTCTGCTACCTGTTGCAAGACTACAACTCCCAGCATGTCCATACAGTGAGGGCATGCTGGGAGTTGTAGTATTGTAGCGGGCGGACAATGTGCGGCGCGGGCGGGTGGAAGACAAGGGGGGTGGGGGTTATATAAAGCAGTGTCCCCATCCCCATCATTGTATTAGGGTAGGGGGGATAGAATCGGAGGAACCCGGGCGGCTGAAGACTGATTCCAGCCTGGGCTCCTTTTAACAAACCTCGGCGCAGCAGAGTTTCTATTTCCCTTAATGTAATTTCATATTTCCCGCTGGGTCCCGTAATTGGCCAGGACCGAGCAGCCAATCACGGGAAATTTGATATTACATTAGGGACTAAAAGCTCCGCGGCTCCGCTAGATGTTAAAAGGAGCCCGGGCTGGCATCAGTCTGCACCCTCCCGGGCTCCTAAGATATCCTGCGGCACCGTGGTAAGGTGCCCGGGCTAACCTCACTTCAGCCGCCCGGGCTCCGTCAACTTTTATCTCCGCAGCGCCTGGTAAGGAGCCCGGGCTGACGTAACTCAGCTGCCCCCACGGGACTCCCACAGCCGTCAGGGAGATGTGTAGGTGCCGTCCCTGTCATCCCTCAGCACTGCGGTACACACCGAGAGATGGCAGGGACGGCTTCTGCACATCTCCCTGCCTGGCTGAGGGAGTCCCGGGCGGCTGCAGTGTTATGTCAGCCCGGGCTCCTTACTACAGCGCCGCAGAGTTTGGTGTAATTTCAAATTTCCCGCTGGGTCCCGTGTCACGTGACGACAGGAAATATGAAATTACAGTGATTCTCTGATCACTGCAGCCAAGGAGCGGAGCGCATTACCACCCGCTTCTCTGGCTGGCACGACTACAACTCCCAGCATGTCCTTACAGGAAGGGCATGCTGGGAGAGTTGTGTGCGTGGGGGGGTTGACAAGCTTGTCACCTGCCCCCCTGCCGCAAAACTACAACTCCCAGCATACCCTTACAGTAAGAGCATGCTGGGAGTTGTAGGGGGGGGGGGGTGACAATCTCCCACACCACATGACTACAACTCCCAGCATGCCCTTACTGTAAGGACATGCTGGGAGTTGTAGAAGTGTGGCAGGTGACAGGCTTTTCACCTGCCCCCCTAAAACTCCCAGCATGCCCTTACAGTAAGGATATGCTGGGAGTTGTAGTCATGTGGTGCGGGAGATGGTTACCCCCGCACCCCCCCCCCCCCCCCACACACACACACACACTACAACTCCCAGCATATCCTTACTGTAAGGGCATGCTGGGAGTTGTAGGGGGGCAGGTGACAAGCCTGTCACCTGCCCTCTGCGGCACAAATACAACTCCCAGCATGTCCTTACAATAACGATATGTTGGGAGTTGTAGTGTGTGCGTGGGGGGGGGGGGTAACAATCTCCCGCACCACATGACTACAACTCCCAGCATATCCTTACTGTAAGGGCATGCTGTGAGTTGTAGTCATGTGGTGCGGGAGATTGTCACCCCCCCTACAACTCCCAACTCCCAGCATGCTCTTACTGTAAGGGCATGCTGGGAGTTGTAGTCAGGCGCGGACGGGTGACAATAAATGTATTAACCTATTTTTCTTTTTTTCTCCTCATTTCAGATCCATGTATCCTGTGGACTACTTCGGATTTGGTGGACTGCTTCAATGACCAGCGTCTTTTTTAACCCCTTCCCGCAGAATGTCATATATATACGCGGGTTGTGCAGTGCGTTCGCGCATCCCGGCGTTTATAAATGACATTCAGTTAACCCGGCGATGCGCAGCATCGCACGAGTTAACTGGCAGAAGTCCCGCTGTTTCCAGCAGGGGACAACTTCTGCTTCACCCCCAGGACCATCCATTGATGGTCCTGGTCAGCGATCACTGTGATTGGTCCCTGTGGACCAATCACAGTGATCTGGGGTGAAAGTTCAGATCCCCCGCACTGCCCGCCCATGGAAGTCGGGCAGAACGGGGGACGATGGCTGCGGGGGCTCGCGGGGACCTGCGGCATAGGGGGGGAACATCAGGGGACCGGCGGCCTTACCTGGCGGGACCGAGGAGCAGCGGCAGGACCGGCCACGTGGACAAGTAGCGACGGGACCGGCAGGTAAGTATATGGTCCTCAGAAGCAGCAGTGAAGATCTTCACTGCTGCTTCTAGGAGTCTGAAAACTACAACTCCCAGCATGCCTAGACAGCCTTTTGCTGTCTGGGCATGCTGGGAGTTGTAGTTTTGCAACATCTGGAGGGCCCCAGTTTGGAGACCATTGTATAATGGTCTCCAATCTGTGCTCTTCCAGCTGTTGCAAAACTACAACTCCCAGTATGCACTGGCTGTCCAGGCATGCTGGGAGTTTTAGTTCAGCAACATCTAGCCCTTCAGATGTTGCCGAACTACAACTCCCAGCATGCCCTTCAGCTGTCTGGGCATGCTGGGAGTTGTAGTTTTGCAACAACTGGAGACACACTGGTTGGGAAACATTGTCTGTTTCTAACTCAGTGTTTCCTAACCTGTGTGCCTCCAGCTATTGCAAAACTATAACTCCCAGCATGCACTAACAGACCATGCATGCTGGGAGTTGTGGTTTTGCAACAGCTGGTGCACCCCCCCCCCCCCCCTGTGAATGTACAGGGTACATTCACATGGGCGAGGCCTTTACAGTGGGTTTCTCGCATCTTGAGATGCAGCAAATTTTGCGCCGGGAAACTCGCTGTAATCCCCCGCGCATGTGACTGTACCCTAAAAACACTACACTACACTAACACAAAATAAAATTAAAAGTTAAAAACACTACATATACACATACCCCTACACAGCCCCCCTCCCCCAATAAGAACGTCTGGTACGCCACTGTTTCAAAAGCAGAGCCTCCAGCTGTTGAAAAACAACAACTCCCAGTATTGCCGGACAGCCGTTGACTGTCCACGCATGCTGGGAGTTTTGCAACAGCTGGAGGCACCCTTTTTGGGAATCACTGGCGTAGAATACCCCTATGTCCACCCCTATGCAAATCCCTAATTTAGGCCTCAAATGCGCACGGCGCTCTCACTTTGGAGCCCTGTCGTATTTCAAGGCAACAGTTTAGGGCGACATATGGGGTATCGCCGTACTCGGGAGAAATTGCGTTACAAGGTTTGGGGGGCTTTTTCTTCTTTAACCCTTCATGAAAAGGAAATGTTGGGGTCTACACCAGAATGTTAGTGTAAAAATTTTTGATTTTTTACACTAACATGCTGATGTTGCCCTATACATTTTCAGAAGAGGTAAAAGGGAAAAAAGCCCCCCAAAATGCGATATGCCCCCCGAGCAAAATTTGCTCTCAAAAAGCCAAATATGGCTCCTTCTCTTCTGAGCATTGTAGTTCGCCCATAGTGCACTTCAGTTCAACTTATGGTGTACCTCCATAATCAGAAGAGAAGGGGTTACAAATATTGGGGAGTATTTCCTGCTATTAACCCTTGCAAAAATGTGAAATTTGGGGGGAAACACACATTTTAGTGGAAAAATTATATATATTTTTTTTACATATGCAAAAGTCGTGAAACACCTGTGGGGTAATAAGGCTCACTTTATTCCTTATTACAATCCTCAAGGGGTCTAGTTTCCAAAATGGTATGCCATGTGTTTTTTTTTTTTTCTTGCTGTTCTGGCACCATAGGGGCTTCCTAAATGCGACATGCCCCCCGAGCAAAATTTGCTCTCAAAAAGCCAAATATGACTCCTTCTCTTCTGAGCATTGTAGTTCGCCCATAGTTCACTTCAGGTCAACTTATGGGGTACCTCCATACTCAGAAGAGAAGGGGTTACAAATATTGGGGGGTATTTCCTGCTATTAACCCTTGGAAAAATGTGAAATTTGGGGGGAAACACACATTTTAGTGAAAAATCTAAAAAAAAATTTACATATGCAAAAGTCGTGAAACACCTGTGGGGTATTAAGGCTCACCTTATTCCTTGTTATGTTCCTCAAGGGGTCTAGTTTCCAAAATGGTATGCCATGTGAGGGTTTTTGCTGTTCTGGCACCATAGGGGCTTCCTAAATGCAACATGCCCCCCAAAAACCATTTCAGAAAAACTTACCCTCCAAAATTCCCTTATCGCTCTTTCCCTTCTGAGCCCTCTACTGCGCCCGCCGAACACTTTACATAGACATATGAGGTATGTGCTTACTCGAGAGAAATCGGGCTACAAATATAAGTATACATTTTCTCCTTTTACCCCTTGTAAAAATTCAAAAATTGGGTCTACAAGAACATGCGAGTGTAAAAAATGAAGATTGTGAATTTTCTCCTTCACTTTGCTTCTATTCCTGTGAAACACCTAAAGGGTTAAAATGATGACTGAATGTCATTTTGAATACTTTGGGGGGTGCAGTTTTTATAATGGGTCTTTTGTGGGGTATTTCTAATATGAAGACCCTTCAAATCCACTTCAAACCTGAACTGGTCCCTGAAAAATAGTGAGTTTGAAAATTTTGTGAAAAATTGGAAAATTGCTGCTGAACTTTGAAGCCCTCTGGTGTCTTCCAAAAGTAAAAACTCGTCACTTTTATGATGCAGACTTAAAGTAGACATATTGTATATGTGAATAAAAAAAAATTTTTATTTGTAATATACATTTTCCTTGCAAGCAGAGAGCTTCAAAGTTAGAAAAATGCAAAATTTTCAAATTTTTCATCAAATTTTAGGATTTTTCACAAGGAAAGGATGCAAGTTACCACAAAAATTTACCACCATGTTAAAGTAGAATATGTCACGAAAAAACAATCTTGGAATCAGAATGATAACTAAAAGCATTCCAGAGTTATTAATGTTTAAAGTGACAGTGGTCAGATGTGCAAAAAACGCTCTGGTCCTTAAGGCCAAAATGGGCTTGGTCCTGAAGGGGTTAAACCTGTTTAATGTTAATGAGAGTGTTTTTTTGGAATAAATTTTTTTGAAACGTGTTTTTTTTTTAATTACTTGAAAGGCTTAGTAGTGGAAGCTGTCTAATAGACGGAATCCATTACTAAGCCTATGCTTAGTGTTAGCCCCCATCACAGCTAGCGCTAACCTCCAATTATTACCCCAGTACCCACCGCCACAGGGGTACCGGGAAGAGCCGGTGCCAATAGGCCCGGAGCATCAAATATGGCGCTCCTGGGCCTAGGCGGTAACGGGCTGGCATTAATTAGGCTGGGGAGGGCCAGTAACAATGGTCCTCGCCCACCCTGGTATCATCAGGCTGTTGCTGCTTGGTTGGTATTTGGCTGAAAATAAAAATAGGGGGAACCCCTTTTTTTTTTATAATTATTCATGCAAAACAAAGATAAGGTTCCCCCTATTTTTATCCAAATACCAACCAAGCAGCAACAGCCTGATGTTACCAGGGTGGGCAAGGACCATTGTTATTGGCCCTCCCAAGCCTAAATAACACCAGCCTGTTACCGCCTAGGCCCAGGAGCGCCATATTTGAGGCTCTGGGCCTGGTGGTACCGCCTCCTCCCAGCACCCCTGTGGTGGTGGGTACCGGGGAAATAATTGGGGGTTAGCGCTAGCTGTTTTGGGGGCTAATGCTAAGCCTCAGCTTAATAATGGACTCTGTCTATAATACTGCTTCCACTACTAAGCCTGCCAAGTATATTTAAAAAAAAACATCACATTTAAAAAAAATGTATTCCAAAAAAACACTCCCCCAAAAGTCCTCATTAACCATTTTATTAACATTAAACCAAAAAAATGCTAATCACTGCACTCCCCTGAATCTAAAGTAATCCACAAGATACACGGATCTGAAATGAGAAGACAAAAAATGAGTTAGTACATTTAGAGGAAAAAAAAAAGTGGTAAAAAGGGTAAAAAAAAAACATACATACCGTATATACTCGAGTATAAGCCGAGTTTTTCAGCACGATTTTTCGTGCTGAAAACACCCCCCTCGGCTTATATTCGAGTGACCTCTCCGCCCTCAGTGGTCTTCAGCCTGCGGACCTCCAGATGTTTCAAAACTACAACTCCCAGTAAGCCAGGGCAGCCATCGGCTGTCCGGGCGTGCTGGGAGTTGTAGTTTTGAAACCTCTGAAGGTCCGCAGGTTAAAGACCACTGCGGCCTTTAACATCATCCAGCCCCCCCTCTCACCCCCTTTAGTTCTGTACTCACCTCCGCTCGGCGGGACGGTGCTCCGCTGGTCCGGTGCTGCAGGACTGTGCGGTGGGAGGTCGTCCGGAGGGATAGTGGTTCCGGGCTGCCATCTCAAGGCAAGGCAAGGCAGCGCCTCTATTTCGGGCCCGAAGCGCGGAGAAGAGGCCCCCCCGGTGAAGATGGCAGCCCGGAACCACTATCCCACCGGACGACCTCCCCACCGGACAGTACTGCAGCACCGGACCAGCGGAGCACCGTCCCGCCGAGCGGATGTGAGTACAGAACTAAAGGGGGTGAGAGGGGGGGCTAGATGATATTGAAGGCCGCAGTGGTCTTCAACCTGCGGACCTCCAGAGGTTTCAAAACTACAACTCCCAGCAAGCCCGGACAGCCGATGGCTGCCCGGGCTTGCTGGGAGTTGTAGTTTTGAAACCTCTGGAGGTCCGCAGAAGACCACTGTATCAGACATTGACAAGCGGTGATGATGAAGGTGGGGGGGGGGGCTGATGACAAGGGGATGATGACAAGGGGATGATAAAGGGGGGGGTGGGGATGATGACAAGGGGATGATGAAGGGGGGTGTGGGATTATGAAAAGGGGATGATGAAGGGAGTGGGGATGATGACAAGGGGATGATGACAAGGGGATGATGAAGGGGGGTGTGGGATTATGACACGGGGATGATGAAGGGGGTGGGGATGATGACAAGGGGATGATGACAAGGGGATGATGAAGGGGGGTGTGGGATTATGACAAGGGGATGATGAAGGGAGTGGGGATGAGGACAAGGGGATGATGAAGGGGGTGTGTGGGATTATGACAAGGGGATGATGAAGGGGGTGGGGATTATGAAATGGGGATGATGACAAGGGGATGATGAAGGGGGTGGGGATGATGACAAGGGGATGATTACAAGGGGATCGGCTGTCCGGGCTTGCTGGGAGTTGTAGTTTTGAAACCTCTGAAGGTCCGCAGGTTGAAGACCACTGCGGCCTTCGACATCATCCAGCCCCCCCTCTCACCCCCTTTAGTTCTGTACTCACCTCCGCTCGGCGGGACGGTGCTCCGCTGGTCCGGTGCTGCAGGACTGTGCAGTGGGAGGTCGTCCGGTGGGATAGTGGTTCCGGGCTGACATCTTCACCGTGGGGGCCTCTTCTCTGCGCTTCGGGCCCGGAATAGTCACATTGCCTTGACGACAACGCAGGGGGACGTTCATTACCAACGTCCGTCTGCGTCGTCATCAAGGCAACGCCTCTATTTCGGGCCCGAAGCGCGGAGAAGAGGCCCCCCCCCCCCCGGTGAAGATGGCAGCCCGGAACCACTATCCCACCGGACGACCTCCCCACCGGACAGTTCTGCAGCACCGGACCAGCGGAGCACCGTCCCGCCGAGCGGATGTGAGTACAGAACTAAAGGGGGTGAGAGGGGGGGCTAGATGATATTGAAGGCCGCAGTGGTCTTCAACCTGCGGACCTCCTGAGGTTTCAAAACTACAACTCCCAGCAAGCCCGGACAGCCGATGGCTGCCCGGGCTTGCGGGGAGTTGTAGTTTTGAAACCTCTGGTGGTCCGCATAAGACCACTGTATCAGACATTGACAAGCGGTGATGATGAAGGGGGGTGTGTGGGATGATAACAAGGGGATGATGAAGGGGGGGGTGGGATTATGACAAGGGGATGATGAAGGGAGTGGGGATGATGACAAGGGGATGATGACAAGGGGATGATGTTTTGGGGGTGTGGGATTATGACAAGGGGATGATGAAGGGAGTGGGGATGACGACAAGGGGATGAGGACAAGGGGATGATGAAGGGGGGGTGTGGGATTATGACAAGGGGATTATGAAGGGGGGTGGGGATTATGAAAAGGGGATGATGACAAGGGGATGATGAAGGGGGTGGGGATGATGACAAGGGGATGATGAAGGGGGGTGTGTGGGATGATGACAAGGGGATGATGAAGGGGGAGTGTGGGATGATGACAAGGGGATGATGAAGGGGGGGTGATGACAGGCGGTGATGATGAAGGGGGGGATGATGACAGGCGGTGATGATGAAGGGGGAATGATGACAGGCGGTGATGATAAAGGGGGGATGATGACAGGCGGTGATGATGAAGGGGGGATGATGACAGGGTGATGATGAAGGGGGGATGATGACAGGCGGTGATGATGAAGGGGGGATGATGACAGGCGGTGATGATGAAGGGGGGATGATGACAGGCGGTGATGATGAAGGGGGGATGATGACAGGGTGATGATGAAGGGGGTGTTAATGACGGGGGTCTGGATGATGACAGGGGGGATGATGTATTTCCCACCCTAGGCTTATACTTGAGTCAATAACTTTTCCTGGGATTTTGGGGTGAAATTAGGGGCCTCGGCTTATATTCGGGTCAGCTTATACTCGAGTACATACGAGATATATATATATATATATATATATATATATATATATATATATATATATATATAATATATATATATAATATATATATATATATATATATATATATATATATATAGATAAAAAATGTCAAAGCTGCAAAATTGTGTTCTGTGGTCATTTATTGGTTTTTGCTTATGTGTGCAAAAAAAAAAATGGTATTCAAAAGTGATTTATTGGTTTTTGCTTATGTAAGCCAAATTTATCAACCCCCTGTGGTAGTTTAATAATGTGTCACACAAAGCAAAACCAAAAGCAAGAAAAAAATGCCAACAGAACTCGATTACCAAAGCAACAATGATAAATGTCCCCGAATATGTCTACTTTATGTTTGCATCGTAAAGTTTTCATGTTTTTATTTTTTTAAGACATTAGAGGGCTTCAAAGTATAGCAGCATTTTTTCAAACTTTTCACGAAAAATAAAAAATCAGAATTTTTCAGGGACCAGTTAAGTCTGAAGTGGATTTGAGGGGCCTTTCTGTGAGAAATATACCACAAATGACCCCATTGTAGAAACTGCACCCCTCAAAGTATTCAAATGCCATTAAGAAAGTTTGTTAACCCTTTAGGTGTTTCACAGGAACAGCAGCAAAGTGGAGGAGAAAAATTAAGATTTCCATTTTTTATACTAACATGTTCATGTGGCCCAATTTTTTTTTACATTTTTGTAAGGGTTCTTAGGCGAAAAAGTCCCACAAAATTTGTAGCCCAACTTCTCTTGAGTATGGAAATACCTCATATATTGACGCAAAGTGCTCTGTGGGCCCACAACATGGCTCAAAAGGGAAAGAGCAACTGTGGGATTTTAGAGGGTGAATATTGCTGAAATGTTTTTGGGGGGCATGTTGCATTTAGCAAGCCACCATGGTGTCAGAGCAGCAAAAAAAACCAAAAAAAAACACATGGCACACTATTTGGGAAACGACACCCCTCCAGGAACGTAACAAGGGGTACAGCGAACCTTAACACCTCACGTGAAAAATTAGATTTTTATATCCCTTGTTATGTTCCATGAGGGATGCAGTTTCCAAAATGGGGTCACATGTGGGTATTTTTTTTGTGTGTTTATGTCAGAACCGTTGCAACTTTCAGCCACCTCTGTGCAAATCACCAATTTAGGCCTCAAATGTACATATTGCGCTCTCACTCCTGAGCCTTGTTGTGCATCCGCAGAGCATTGTACGCCCACATATGGGGTATTTCCGTACAAATTTTGGGGGTCTTTTTTGAAAATAAAAAGTATGGGACAACACCAGCATGTTAGTGTAAAAAAACATACTGGTGTAGACCCCAACTTTTCCATTTCATAAGGGGTAAAATTAGAAAAAGCCCCCAAAATATGTAACACAATTTCTCCCGAGTACGGAAATACCCCATATGTGTCCCTAAACCGTTTCTTTGAAATATGACAGGGCTCCAAAGTGAGAGAGCACCATGCGCATTTGAGGACTAAATTAGAGATTTGCATAGGGGAGGACCCAGATGCAAGCATTACAATTGACTCTGCTACCATAAATACCCTACAGCAGTGTTTCCAAAACAGGGTGCCTCCAGCTGTGGCAAAACTCCCAGCATGCCTGGACAGTCAATGGCTGTCCGGCAATGCTGGAAGTTGTTGTTTTGCAACAGTCGGAGGCTCCTTTTTGCAAACAGTGCCGTACCAGACGTTTTAAATTTTTATGGGGGTCAAACCTCCAGCTGTTGCAAAACTTCAACTCTCAACATGGACTCAGAGACCGTGCATGCTGGGAGTTGTAATTTTGCCACAGCTGGAGGCCCACCGGTGAGGACAGCCGTGTTAGGGAACAGATAAACTCAGTGCTTCCCCACCAGGGTGCCTCCAGCTGTTACAAAACGAACACTCCCAGCATAAACGGTCTGTCAGTGCATGCTGGGAGTTGTAGTTTTGCAACAGCTGGAGGCACACTGGTGGGGAAACACTGAGTTAGGTTCTGTTACCTAACTGTGTTTCGTCACCAGTGTGCTTCTTGCTGTGGCAAAACTACAACTCCCAGCATGCACTGATGGCCAAAGGACATGCTGGGAGTTGTAGGTATGCAACAGCTTGAGGCACGTGTGGTGCCTGTTTATAGGTCCCCATAGCCATAGCCAGAGTCCCTAGGACGTCGGGGTCCTTTTGTATAGTCCGGGCTTGCTGGGAGTTGTAGTTTTGAAACCTTTGGAGGTCCGAAGGGTTGAAGACCACTGCGGCCTTCAACATCATCCAGCCCCCCCTCTCACCCCCTTTAGTTCTGTACTCACCTCCGCTCGGCGGGACGGTACTCCGCTGGTCCGGTGCTGCAGGACTGTCCGGTGTGGAGGTCGTCCGGTGGGATAGTGGTTCCGGGCTGCCATCTTCACCGGGGGGGCCTCTTCTTCGCGCTTCGGGCCCAGAATAGTCACGTTGCCTTGACGACAACGCAGGGGGATGTTCATTACCAACGTCCGTCTGCGTCGTCGTCAAGGCAACGCCTCTATTTCGGGCTCGAAGCGCGGAGAAGAGGCCCCCCGGTGAAGATGGCAGATGTATAAACGATAACTTCCAGCATGGCAAGTCAGCAGTTTGCTGTTTGTGCATGCTGGGAGTTGTAGTTTTGCAACATCTGGAGGGCCACAGTTTAGAGATCACTGCACAGTGATCTCCAAACTGTGGCCCTCCAGATGTTGCAAAACTACAAATCCCAGCATGCCCTGACAGCCAACAGCTGTCTGGGCATGCTGGGAGTTGTAGTTTAGCAACATAAGGAGGCTTACAGTTTACAGAAATCACT
Organism: Hyla sarda; assembly: GCF_029499605.1. Taxonomy (NCBI): domain Eukaryota; kingdom Metazoa; phylum Chordata; class Amphibia; order Anura; family Hylidae; genus Hyla; species Hyla sarda. The sequence continues at coordinate 468,670,051 of NC_079190.1, forward strand.
GCATGGTGACAATCAGATGTCCAAGACAGCTGATGTCCCCTAGACAGGAGCACTAGGATGGGTATGGGGGGGTTATAGGGGTCTCTTTGATGTTTTATTTCACACAGAGCTCACACAGCTCCAATCTCCTCACAGATCTCCCTACACTGAGGAGATCGGAGCTGTGAAAGGCAGTTTTTTTCAACTGCCTCTGCTGTGATTGGTCAATCTGGATTGATTGACCAATCACAACAATCAGGGGGCCAGGCCATCCATGAGGTGACCCGCGGACGATGTCTGTGATGATCAGCTGTCTATGAAAGCTGAAGTCACTTCAATGTCACAGCATGTTTCCATGTTTACATGCTGTGACAGTTTAGCTTCAGGACGAGCCGGCTCATCTAACGCGGCAAGTACTCGCTGATTAGGACGATCAATTAATACTGATCGGTAATATCGACAATCTACTTCTCTGGTCTGCCAACGTTACAAAATGTGGGCTCAAAACTGAGCAAAAAAGCCCCCAGAGTACGGATATTCATGGTGCGGCATAGTATGTTTTTAATACTTTTTTTATTTCTGAGGACGGTGGATGGGTTTTTGCGGGATAGTTGGAGTGCAGCTATTTAGTGCCAGGCAGGCTAGTTAGGGTGTCACCAGATGCGGTACCCCCCCTGTCACTCTCTAGCAATGCTACTGGTCATAAAGGGTAGATAAAGAACTTCAGCTATTTACATAAGGGAAAACTTTTCTGCTTTAACCCCTTAAGGATCGAGGTCATTTTGGCCTTAAGGACCAGAGCATTTTTTGCACATCTGACCACTGTCACTTTAAGCATTACTAACTCTGGGATGCTTTTACTTATGAAGTTGATCTCTTCATGTTTGCATCATAAAGTTGACATGTTTTTTTTTTACTTTTGGAAGACATCAGTGGGCTTCAAAGTTCAGCAGCAATTTTCAAATTTTTCTCAAAATTTTCAAAATCTGAATTTTTCAGGGACCAGTTCAGATTTGAAGTGGATTTGAGGGGTCTTCATATTAGAAATACCCCATAAATTACCCCATTATAAAAACTGCACCCATCAAAGTATACAAAATTATATTCAGAATGTTTGTTAACCCTTTAGGTGTTTAACAGGAATAGCAGTAAGTTTAAGGAGAAAATTGAAGACCCAGTATTTACACCCCACTGGCGTTTGACAGATCTTTGGAACAGTAGGCTGTGCAAATGAAAAATTACATTTTTCATTTTCAAGGACCACTGTTCCAAAAATCTGTCAGACACCTGTGGGGCGTAAATGCTCACTGTACCCCTTATTACATTACTTGAGGGGTGTAGTTTCCAAAATGGGGTCACATGTGGGAGGGGTCCATTGTTCTGGCTCTATGGGGGCTTTGTAAACACACGTGGCCTTCAATTCCGGACAAAATTTATCTTCAAAAGCCCAATGGTGCTCCTTCTCTTCTGAGCATTGTAGTTCACCCGCAGAGCACTTTACATCCACATATGGGGTATGTTCTTACTCAGAAGAAATGGGGTTACAAATTTTGGGGGGCTTTTTCATATTTTCCCTTGTGAAAATGAAAAATTTAGGTTAACACCAGCATATTATGTTTAGTTTTTTTTTTCTCATTTTCCCATCCAAATTTAATGAAAAATTTTCAAACACCTGTGGGGTGTTAAGGCTCACTGTACCCCTTGTTACGTTCCGTGAGGGGTGTAGTTTCCAAAATGAGCCGCTGTAAAATCAGCCACCCCTGTGCAAATCACCAAATTAGACCTCAAATGTACATAGTGCGCTCTCACTCCTGAGCCCTGCTGTGCGTCCGCAGAGAATTTTACGCCCACATATGGGGTATTTCCATGCTCAGGAGAAATTGCGTTACAAATTTTGGGGGTCTTTTTTTCCTTTACCTGCTTGTGAAAATAAAAAGTAGGGGGCAACGCCAGCATGTTAGTGTAAACATTTTTATTTTTTTACATTAACAGGCTGGTGTAACCCCCAACTTTTCCTGTTCATAAGGGGTAAAAGGAGAAAAAGCCCCCCAAAATTTGTAGTGCAATTTCTCCAGAGTACGGAAATACCCCTTATGTGGCCCTAAACTGTTTCCTTGAAATACGACTGGGCCCCGAAATGAGACAGTGCCTTGCGCATTTGAGGACTACATTAGGGATTGCATAGGAGTGGACATAGTGGTATTCTACGCCAGTGATTCCAAACAGGGTGCCTCCAGCTGTTGCTAAACTCCCAGCATGCCTGGACAGTGAGCGGCTGTCCGGAAATGCTGGGAGTTGTTGTTTTGCAGCAGCTGGAGGATCTGTTTTGGAAACACGGCCATACGATACGTTTCTCATTTTTATTGGGGGGGGGGGAGACAGTGTAAGGGGGTGTATATGTAGTGTTTTACCCTTTATTATGTAGTGTAGTGTTTTTAGGGTACATTCGCACTGGCGGAGGTTTACGTTGAGTTGCCCACTAGGAGTTTGGGCTGTGGCGAAAAATTTGCCGCAGCTCAAACTTGAAGCAGAAAACTCACTGTAAACTTGCCCATGTGAATGTACCCTGTACATTCACATGGGGAGTTAAACCTCCAGCTGTTTCAAAACTACAACTCCCAGCATGCACTGACAGACCATGCATGCTGGTAGATGTACTTTAGCAATAGCTGGAGTCACACTGGTTGGAAAACCTTCAGTTAGGTTCTGTGACCTGACTCAGTACTTTCCAAACAGTGTGCCTCCAGCTTTTGCAAGACTACAATTCCCAGCATGTACTGATCGCCGAAGGGCATGCTGGGAGACGTAGTTATGCAACAGCTGGAGGTACGCAACTACAACTCCCAGCTTGCCGAGACAGCTGTTTGCTGTTTGGGCATGCTGGCATTTGTAGTTTTGCAACAGCTGGAGGGTCACAGTTTAAGAGATCGCTGTACAGTGATCTCCAAACTGTGGCCCTCCAGATGTTGCAAAACTACATATCCCAGCATGCCCAGACAGCAAACTGCTGTGTAGGCATGCTAGGAGTTGTAGTTTTGCAACTTCTGGAGGGCTCCAGTTTAGAGACCACTGTATAGTGGTCTCAGACTGTAGACCTCCAGATGTTGCCAGGCAACTCACCAGCTTCCGTAGGATCCAAGGAGCCTCATCGTCGTTCTCCTCTTCTGCCGCCGATCACCCCCATCGATCACCGCCTTCTACCGCCGCCCATGAGTAATTAAACTTCGGCGGCGGTCCCTGTCAGTTTCCCCATTCTGCCCTGCCTACTGTGGGTGGGCAGAACAGGGAAACCGAAAGTTAACCCTCCCGCCCCCAATTTGCTATTGGTCGTCGCTTCTTGATGACCAATAGTAGGGATAGGAGGGGTGGCACCCATGCCACCTCACTCCTATCCCTTCAGGGGGATCGTGGATGTCTCGGACAACCGATATCCCCCTTATATTCCGGGTCACCATAGACCCATATAACCCGGAATTGGCGACATGTTGCACGGGATGCCTGCTGAATGATTTCAGGAGGCATCCCAGTCCAGTCCCCAACCGATGCGCGGCGGGGACCTGAATTCCCACGGGCGTATGTATACGCTCTGGGTACTTAACGATAAAAAAAACCAGGGTGTATCCATACGCCCTGGGTCCTTAAGGAGTTAAGGGGTTAATAATAATAATAGTAATAAAAATAATGATACTGTTTCTACCATATCCACTTATCCAGAGATATTATGCTAAAGTTATATTGTCATCCTCCATTCCTGGGAATCCACCTCTCCCCTTCTACAGATCTCTGATTCCTTAATCATCCAATAGGGGGGCTTGTTTTCCCACTTATGTGCAAAATTTGTTTCCATGTGGACAATATCTTCTGTCTCTATTACAAGCTGTATGTCCAATATGGGAAATGTGCCTTGAATTATGCAGCTCCTCGCTCACTTGTTAATGTATCAAGTGACCCAGAGCCCACCACGTGGAGGTGGCTGCATTTCGGGCTCCTCCCCACCCCCACCCCAAACCATATGTAGACCTTGTGTGACCCAATCAGCATCTTGTTAAACTGGTTCACATTGATCGTCAATGGCCTTTGCTGTAATACTTCTTAGCTTTGTATGTAGGAAGTAAAATGGCATCTTGAATGTGGTCATCATGCCGGTTAGTGTGCGGTTGGCCATGGCCCATGCTCCAACCCACACATTGGATACATAATTGGACCACTTCAGTTTGCTTTTAGCATATTGCCAAGTCCGCTGCAGCCAAGACACTTTGGGCTCCGAGGCATCTTCAGAGGTTGTTGGTAAATCCATCTGGTTATCCGCCATGGTGACTGTCACATGATCGCTGTGCCTGGATTCATGTGGGTCTGAATTGTCACCTAAAGCCATGTCAATAGCCACATCTGCTCGCTGACCACGGTGCTTAATCTTCTTCCCAGGTATTTTATGGATCTCATAATATGGTGGAGTGACCTTATAATGATATAGGTTAGTATACCGCCAAAGGAAACTCGTCACGTAATGTATGAGACACACGACAGGCACCGAGAGAACTGGGATATCTGCCAAATAGCAAAAGCATACAATATATTAGACCTATATTCATTCATTTATTTATGTATATATATATATATATGTAAATACATATGTTCATATATATGTATATATATATATATATATGTGTATATATATATATACATATATATATATATATATATACTTTTTTTGTTAAAACTGTAATTTATACAGCAAACTATAAATATTTTATAGGCTATATGCTAGAAGATTAGATGTCATGGATCACTGTATTGTCACTGTATGAAGCTTTTTTTAAACTTATGTGTGACTAAAACATTGTTATTATAATTATATTACTACTATTATTATATTATTTCACTAATATCAGAGTAGTTTCCCATGTTTTCTTTTAGAAGGCAAAATACTTAAAGCATTGATTCACAAACTGAAATCATTTATCTCACAGGAATAAACATTTGCTCAATTGCTGTAAGAGACTTAAAGGAGTACTCTGCCTCTAGACATCTTATCCCCTATCCAAAGGATAGGGGATAAGATGTCTGATTGCAGGGGTCCCGCAGCTGGTACCCCAGCGATCTCTGTGCAGCACCCAGCGTTCATTCAGCATTCGACAGGGTCGCAACTTCATGGCCACGCCCCTCGTGAGGTCACACCACAACCTACCCATAGACTTACATTGAGGGGGTGTGGCCCTAATGTCACAACCCCCGCCGCCCGCTCCAAGCGTTTGGAACAAAATGTGCCGAACGCTGGGGAAGCCCCCCTTTAAAGCCACCCAGGATAGAATGTACAAGAGAACATCAGTAACTTTACTGCACTCTACTATATTAACTTTACACTAATACATTCATGTTAAATCCATTTATAAACTGAAATTTTGGAAGTTTTCATTATTCCTACCTCTTAGCTTCATGGTCACCGTCCTTACAGGATCCTTTTGCCTAAATAGACAAAATTCTCTTCAATTTGCAAAATAAGCGCAGGTCTAGTAGGAGAACGTGTTCACCCGCCGAACCGAGGAAATAAGTGTTAGGGATTGGATTCTACCCTGGAGAAAGTCTCTTTGATGTGTGATGTCACAGCAGATGACATCACGTGTATGTGTATCCATTGTAATGGCTGTACTGTACTTTACTTACACTATGTACAGTTATATACTGGGGGTTTACAAAGGATTTGAAGATTACAGTTTTAACCCCTTCAGGGTCACAGCCCATTTTGGTCTTGAGGACAAAGGAAATTTTCATTTTTACATTTTCATTTTTTCCTCCTCCCCTTCTAAGAGCCATAAATATTTTAATTTTCCACCCAAAGACCAATATGAGTTGTTGTTTATTTTGCGACCAACTGTACTTTGTAATGTACGGTAACATAAAATGTACGGTACTATAAAAAAATATATATATATTATTTACGGCTGGAAATTGAAAAGAAAACCACAATTTGGCAACTTTTGAGGGTTTTCGTTTTTATTCACTGACATGTTCTTTTTATACTGAGGGTCAATGCTTGGGTAAACGCTTTACTCTTTTTGTACTGCTTCAAAAAAATATCTAACTTTTTGAACAATATAAGTATGTTTTAAACTGTATGAGGGCTAATTGTTTGCTGTATACGGAAAAATTAAAAAAAAGTTATAGAGGTCAGAAGAGGACAATTTTAAACGTACTAATTTTGGTGTAAAAGTAATAATTTTTTTTTAACAGAAGTAAAACAAAATCAAACCTTAATAAGCTGTGTATCAATTTAATCGTATGGATCTACAGAATAAATATAAGGTGTCATTTTTACCGAAAAGTGCACTGTGTAGAATCTGAAGCCCCTAAAAAAAAAAAATCAGAATGGAGTTTTTTTTTTTCCCTAGTTTTGCCGTAGATTTTGTGGTGAAATTATTGTTGTCATTACAAAGTACAATAGTTGGCACAAAAAAACAGCCCTTATAGGACTCTGTATGTAGAAAATTGAAAGTGTTATAATTTTAAGAAGGTGAGGAGGAAAAAACTAAGTGCAAAAATGAAAAAACCTGTCCTGAAGGGGTTAAAAATATATAAATACCGTATATCCCGGCGTATAAGACGACTTTTTAACCCCAAATTTTCTTCTGAAAAGCCGGGGGTCGTCTTATACGCCGTGTATTGAGGTCCGGGATAGGAAAACTTCTGATTATCTGCCCGGGCCGGCTCCTGTGTGTAGCTGCAGGCGGGGGCCGGCCAGAGCAAGTAAAAACTAATACTGTATACTAAAAACCAGGGTGCCTCCAGCTGTTGTGAAACTACAACTCCCAGCACGGCAAAGTTGGGGGTCGTCTTATACGCCAAGTCATCTTATACGCCGGCATGGTCACTGCACCTGCACTCACATTTAAAGAAGATCTGTAGTGCTTATAACTTATCCCCCATCCTAAGGATAGGGTATAAGTTATAGATCACGGGGGGGGGGGGGTCCGAGCGATCGGGCCCCCCGCTATCTTCTGTACGGGGCCACAGTTATGTACAGGAAAGGGGGCATTCCGTCCCCGCTTGACGCGGCAGCGGGCACGCCCCTCCATGTATTTCTATGGAAGTCATGGAAGGGCGTGCCGGCTGCCGCGTCATGCGGGAACAGAATGCCCCCTTTCCTGTTCATTGCCACGGCCCCATACAGGAGATCGCGGGGGACCCCAGTGCTCGGACCCCCCCGCGATCTATTACTCATCCCCTATCCTTAGGTTGGGGTATAAGTTATAAGCACTAAAGATCTCCTTTAACCTGTTGGGGACGGAGGGCATACCTATACGCCCTCCGCCCACCACCTTTCTATAATGCGGGGCCACGCCGTGGCCCAGCATCATAGCGGGTCGGGCCAGGCCCCTAACAACAGCCGGGAGCCGAGGCTAATAGCGAGCAGCACTGATCGTGGTTTCGCGCGCTATTAACCCTTTAGATGCAACGTTCAACTTGATCACTGTCCGAACGCCAAATGACTGCTCAGTGCCTGAGATCCAGGTATGAGCAGTCAAGCGGCAGAATCATTGATCAATGGTTTCCTATGAGAAACCATTGATCAATGTAAAAGATCAGTGTGTGCAGTGTTATAGGTCCCTATGGGAGCTATAACATTGAAAAAAAAAAGTGAAAAAAGCTTGAATCACCCCCCTTTTCCCGTAAAAAAAAAATCCAAAAACTGTGTAAATAAACATATATGGTATCGCCGCATGCAGAAATGTCGGAATTATAAAAATATATAGTTAATTAAACCGCACAGTCAATGGTATACGTGCAAAAAATAAGCCATCATATGGAAAAAAAAAAAACTTTTTTAGAAAAAAGTGTGAGGGGAGTGCTACTAAAATATAACTTTTAATATAATAATTTTAAAATACACCACTGAAGTGATTGTGAACCAATACCATCTTAAAAACTGATACACAGGATCCACTCTAGGTTACCACCCGTATGGTGGATTTACCAGTATTCAGAGCGCCACCAATCCGGTGGATTTATATGAATATATACCGTTCTCAGATATATATCGTTCTCTACGCGTTTCTGCCCTAGTCTAGAGCGTCATCAGGAGAACTTCATATATATAGAAAGTCTCAACAATGTGGAAAATGTGTGAGATAAGGAGATAACAATGGCGTCACTCAATATATAAACATAGATAAATGCATGTAGCACCCCTGTAATAAGTGCCACTATGCTGGTGTAATTGATCTGCATGTGGCACCCCGATACTAGGTGCCACTATGCGGGTGTAATTACAGCGGATCCAAAGGAGATAACCTATAAAGAAGATACATAAAGCCAGTCAGACCATATGATCAGGTACAATATAATATCCTTTCATGTATAGGGCTCTCACTCACAGTCCGTGGTCCGTCTCCCAGTACCTAAAGAAAGAATACAACAAATATCCCTGTAAGGAGTTGCTGCGCGGCACCTGCAAAAAAATAGCGGTATCGCCGCCACTCGTTACTCACAGTCCGCTGATGTAACCGCCAATTACAGGATCCCGGAAGGTGCGCAAACCCGCAATGGCGGGGAGCCAGTAAAAGTCCGACCGGCTTCTATGCGCTGCCATGCCGCGATCCTTGGCGTCTGGCGTCATATCCTGGCACCCCAGCGTGACGTCATCCGTCCCCGCCTCTCTCTGACGCCCATAGGGGGCGGGACTAAGTACCGCTCGTCACTTCTGTATTCGGGGCCAGGTATGTTAGAATGTGATTTGCGGCTAGAGGAGTAAATACATTAACTCCTCAGTGACCGGCACCAATTATGATCACATGCTAGAATACTGGACAGCCTAAAATTGGAGCTTATTAGGAGATGCTACCCAAATATATATAAATTCATTGCTACTAAGCACCTCTAAGTGGCCCTATATGGTGGAGAGGTGGGGTTTAATGTTGGAGCCATACGGAATACATCTTTGAGGGGTAGATATTATATTTAGGTTAATAAATAAATAAACATCAGTGGAGAGGACCGGGACGCTAAGGTGCCTAATTTAATAATACAGGCACTGGGTCCCTCAATCTTTGAAAACAACCCGGACAAATCCACTGATGTAATATTCTCAAAGGGATTCCCTAAAGAATGGCTCATCTCCAAACCCCCCTCTCTTTGAACAAAAAGGCAAGGGGTTGTGAGGCCCCTGTTTCAGTTCACTAAAATTCCCAGGGAATGCCCCTATTCTTAAGTGGATATCTGTGAACCTCCAAAACAGACCAGAGTATACAATTAGCCAACTGAGAAAGAATTGTGTTCCTAGCCAACTAAGCAATAATAGATAAATTTAGAAAATTGTATTATAAAGGGGGGAAGATACAGTTAGGTATTGACCTGACAAAGTGGGGATGATACAGTTGGGGAGGCTATCAGGGAATAATGGAGTGGCATTAAAACTGGGCCTAGGGAACCTGATCTTACCCTATGCTAACTGATGCCCTGATCCCTAGGCAGTGTTATCGCCCTAATAAGGGCGGACCCTGCTCTCGTACCTCCTACTTGTCCTGTCACTCCCTTACTAGTTTGGTGACACTAGCTGATAGATCTACTAAGATCTCCACTTACTGCCTACTGGTCACCATAACCAGTATCATCCCCACATGGCCTGACCTATAAAAAGGGAGCAAAACTTAATTGGTCATTGAGACCTATAGGTTCCATCGTACCCATTTCGTATATAAGTCTGCACTCCTTCTGGAGTAAAAGTTTATCAAAATCACCCCCTCTTGGAGATGGATGAATTTGTTCTAATCCAATGAACATAAGATGATCATAGCAGCCACTATGTACGGAATTCATATGGCGAGCCAGGGAGGTATCTCTATTGTTTCTGACATCTCCCAGATGTTCTAACACTCTTTTCTTAAAAGGTCGGAATGTTTTCCCTATGTATCTTTTATGGCATGGACAAATTGCCAAGTAAATTATACCACAAGTGCTACAGTTAATGAAGCTACGAATGGTATGTATTTTACCTGTCCTCTCATTGAGAATTTCTTTAGTTTTTATCATGTTAGGGCACGCCTTACAATGTCCACAGGGAAAGTTACCAATTATAGGTGTTTTATTAAGCCAAGTGCTCCCTTTAGATGGTATAGGGGGGAGATGGCTATGTGTTACTAAATCCCCTATATTCCTACCTCTCCGATATGTGATCTGGGGTTTGTCCGATACTGTGTCCCTCAGATCAGGATCCATCCGTAGAATCCTCCAATGTTTCTCAAGTATTCCTCGTATCATTGGAGAAGCATGATCAAAGGTGGCAATCACACGTGTAGGCTGTATCATCTGGTCTGTCTGTTTGGGGCTCAACAGGTTTTCCCTGGGAGTTTTAAGGGCATTTTGATAAGCTGATCTTAAGATGTAGTCCGGATACCCTCTATTTCTGAATCTCTGTCTGAGATCCATTGCTTCCCTCAGGAAATCCTGTTTGTCAGAACAGTTCCTCCTGAGGCGGAGGTACTGCCCCCTCGGGATACCCCTTTTGAGGGGTCCCGGGTGGCAGCTTTCCCACCTCAGGAGGCTGTTCGTGGACGTCACTTTTCTATGTATGGTGGTCCGCAGTTTACCCTTAGGAGTTTTTTGGATTGAGATGTCCAAGAATGGGATATGTGAGTCATGGTATTCATATGTAAATGCAAGTCCTAGACTATTATGGTTCAGTAATCTCAGGAATTCTTTAAACTCATCAGTGCTGCCCTGCCACAATATAAAAATATCATCTATAAAACGCGCCCAAACTAGGGCACGTTCACTAAAATATTCCCTTTCTTCGACAAAGACTTGGGTGGCCTCCCACCAGCCCAGAGTGAGATTAGCATAACTGGGGGCACTAGGGCTCCCCATTGCAGTCCCTCTGAGCTGGTGGAAGTAAGTCCTGTCGAAGAGAAAATAATTATGTGTGAGTGTGAACCTCAATATTTCCAGCACAAATTCATTGTGTAATCTCATCTGTATGCCCCGTTGGGATAAGTAATGCGAGACTGCTGCTAGTCCAATATCATGCGGGATAGATGAATATAACGACTCCACGTCAATGCTAGCCAGCAACACATCCTGTTCCACCTCTATTCCTTCCATTTTATTAAGGAGATCCATCGTGTCTCTCGTGTATGAAGGGAGGGCTAATACGAATTCTCTAAACATTTGATCAATATATATCCCGAGATTCTGTCCCAGACCTCCTATGCCCGCCACTATGGGTCTCCCTTTTAGAGGGTTAGTCCCTTTGTGGACCTTTGGGAGGGCATAGAAGGTGGGGACAGTAACGGATTTGGGCAGCAAAAATTGAAATTCCGAGTCACTGATGAGTTTTCGTTCCTTAGCTATAGATAGTATTTTAGTAAGTTCTTTTTTATATTTGGAAGTAGGGTCTCCCGATAATGTTTCATAAGTAAGGCTATCTTTTAATAGTCTATTGCACATATCTATGTATTGTGTACGATCCATGACTATAATGTTACCCCCCTTATCTGCGGCTTTGATGACCAATTTATCATTCTTCTGTAGTTGTTTGATAGCCAACTTCTCTTGATATGAGAAGTTGGTCCGATCCTGAGGTATGGAGGGAAGATTCAGGTCCTCTATATCTCTGATCACCAAATCCAGAAACACATCTATACAGGATGTTTCGCCTGTAGGAGGGAATACTTTACTTTTTAACTTACAGGTAGTAAATGGTCCTTCACCTCTTGATCTATGGTTGTCATCTAATAATGATGCTAGATCTCTTGTGGCTGGTAGATCATTTATACCGATACCTAACTCCAAACATTCCTTTCTGTCTCGTGTTTTAAAGAATTTTTGCCATTTTAGTCTACGCCCAAACAGATGGAGGTCCTTAATCAAATTGAATTGGTCAAATGTGACCGTGGGTACAAATGAGAGACCCTGTGCAAGGACCCCGATTTGTTCCTGGGATAGTTGTTGTTTGGATAGATTCACCACTTGTAATGAGGATCTATCAACTCCTGTATTTAGACTCTGGGTTCTCTGGTTCGGGTGGGGTAAGGATCTCGACTCTGGTCCTTGTATTCCCCCCCTAAAAAATGCCCAGCATAGGATGAAGGCAAAGAGCCCGTATCCGACCATTCCTGATTGTGGTTAGATTTCTTTTTATAGTTCCCACGTCCACGGGAGTTACCCCGCGTACCTCGCGCGCGGTAGGGTGCTCCTCCTCGTTTATCGCGTGCTGGAGCTCTGTCTCCTTCACCAGGCTCGGTATCCGAGGAGGAAATCTCAGTCTCAGTCTCCCGAGGTGTGGGTACTCTGGACAATACGGTGTAAGCTCTATTATCTCTGAATTCCTGTAAGTCCCTGATGAATTGTAAGTGTTTCCTTTCTTTTAATTGATACTGAAAACGTTCCAATATATTTTTGGTATGTGTTTCTTTGTTATTAAATTCTGGGTCGTCCTTAAATCTTAATTCAGTATCTCGTTGCTCATTCAATTTAGCTTCTGCTACCGTTAGTCTAGTTTTTTCTTCCTCCAACAATATTTGAATGAATTTCAGCGAGGTGGCTGTAGCTTCAGTTTCCCACTTTTTTAATACTGTTGTTGTTCTAAGTCTGGGTGCCGGTAACACCGGAATTCTCAGACCTCGGGGAACTATGTTATGTCTTAAGTAGTTTTCAAATGTTTGGATTTCCCAGAATGAAACTGCATAATCTTTATAACAAGAGACAAGGTCCCTAAGGGCTACTTTCAGAGAGGGTGTGTATTTAGGCTGTGAGTACATTCGCTCCGAAAACACTTCTTTTGCTTCCGTGAGCCAATCTGCCAAATTTGGTGATCCAGTGACCAAACTAGCCAGCACATAAACAGATTCCAAAAATTTTGTATGTAGAATGATTTAGCTGACCTACAAGGGGTCATATCATCTCCCAGCATCAGAAATGCAAAAAAAAAACTTTTTTAGAAAAAAGTGTGAGGGGAGTGCTACTAAAATATAACTTTTAATATAATAATTTTAAAATACACCACTGAAGTTATTGTGGACCAATACCATCTTAAAAACTGATACACAGGATCCACTCTAGGTTACCACCCGTATGGTGGATTTACCAGTATTCAGAGCGCCACCAATCCGGTGGATTTATATGAATATATACCGTTCTCAGATATATATCGTTCTCTACGCGTTTCTGCCCTAGTCTAGAGCGTCATCAGGAGAACTTCATATATATAGAAAGTCTCAACAATGTGGAAAATGTGTGAGATAAGGAGATAACAATTGCGTCACTCAATATATAAACATAGATAAATGCATGTAGCACCCCTGTACTAAGTGCCACTATGCTGGTGTAATTGATCTGCATGTGGCACCCCGATACTAGGTGCCACTATGCGGGTGTAATTACAGCGGATCCAAAGGAGATAACCTATAAAGAAGATACATAAAGCCAGTCAGACCATATGATCAGGTACAATATAATATCCTTTCATGTATAGGGCTCTCACTCACAGTCCGTGGTCCGTCTCCCAGTACCTAAAGAAAGAATACAACAAATATCCCTGTAAGGAGTTGCTGCGCGGCACCTGCAAAAAAATAGCGGTATCGCCGCCACTCGTTACTCACAGTCCGCTGATGTAACCGCCAATTACAGGATCCCGGAAGGTGCGCAAACCCGCAATGGCGGGGAGCCAGTAAAAGTCCGACCGGCTTCTATGCGCTGCCTTGCCGCGATCCTTGGCGTCTGGCGTCATATCCTGGCACCCCAGCGTGACGTCATCCGTCCCCGCCTCTCTCTGACGCCCATAGGGGGCGGGACTAAGTACCGCTCGTCACTTCTGTATTCGGGGCCAGGTATGTTAGAATGTGATTTGCGGCTAGAGGAGTAAATCATATGGAGCCATCATATAGAGGAAAAAACGAAAGTGCAAGAACGGGAAAACCCTCCGTACCCAAGGGGTTAATCCCTGGACATGTTTTATTCATATGGTTATGCTTGTATGGGCACTTAATCTGTGATTTGTTGTTTTCATCAGTACCACATTTGTGTATATGTGATTTTTGATGACTTTTTATTCCTTTTTTTTTTTTTCCGGGATGTGATCACAATTCAGCATTGGACTTTGTTATTTTTATGTTTTATGTCGTTCACCGTATGGAGTCATTAACGTTATATTTTAGTCATTCAGACTATTCTACCAAATATGTTGATTTATTTTATTTAAAAAAAAAAAAATTTTTTATAAAATGGGAAAAGAGGGGGAATTCATTTTTTATTGGAGGAGGCACTTATTCCCTTTATTAAACTGTAACAGTTAATAGCTATATTTAGATTTTTAACCCCTTAAGGATTCAGCTCATTTTCACCTTAACAACACGGCCCTTTTTTGCAAATCTGACCACTGTCACTTTATATATGAATAACTCTGGAATGATTTTACTTTTCATTCTGATTCTGAGATTGTTTTTTCGTGACATATTCTACTTTAACATAGTGGTAATTTTTGTCGTTACTTGCATCTTTTTTTGGTCAAAAATCCCAAAATTTTGAAATTTAGCATTTTTCTGCCTGTAAGAAAAATGGACATTCCAAATTATATATTGATTCACAAATACAATGGGGGACATTTATCAAGGGATTTAGAGCTCTTTTTTTGCTTACAAAAGTCGCACAAAAGGTCGCATTAGCACTTAAGCAATTTTTTGTGCGACTTTTGGCTGTAAGCAAAAAGCTACAAAAGAGTGTACGAAAGTAAATTTTATTTTTTACTTTGCAGTGGTCAGGGAATTATCAAGTGCGAAAGTCGCATAAAAAGTCGCAAGCCCTCAAAAACTGCGTAAATGTAAGCCAGCTCGGAGCTGGCACACAAAACGGCTTTTGAGAGCAAATTTTATATTTCCCGCTGGCAGCCGTGATCACAGCTCCAGCGGGAAATATATTGCAACTGTACAAAGGAGCCCGGGCTGGCATCACTCTGCAGCCGCCCAGCTCTGTCTGATTCTAACCCCGCTACCCTAACATAAGGACACCCCCCCTTGTTTCCCACCCGCCTGCGCTGCACATCTCCCATCTGTCTGCTACCTGTTGCAAGACTACAACTCCCAGCATGTCCATACAGTGAGGGCATGCTGGGAGTTGTAGTATTGTAGCGGGCGGACAATGTGCGGCGCGGGCGGGTGGAAGACAAGGGGGGGTGGGGGTTATATAAAGCAGTGTCCCCATCCCCATCATTGTATTAGGGTAGCGGGGATAGAATCGGAGGAACCCGGGCGGCTGAAGACTGACTCCAGCCTGGGCTCCTTTTAACAAACCTCGGTGCAGCAGAGTTTCTATTTCCCTTAATGTAATTTCATATTTCCCGCTGGGTCCCGTAATTGGCCAGGACCGAGCAGCCAATCACGGGAAATTTGATATTACATTAGGGACTAAAAGCTGCGCGGTTCCGCTAGATGTTAAAAGGAGCCCGGGCTGGCATCAGTCTGCACCCTCCCGGGCTCCTAAGATATCCTGCGGCACCGTGGTAAGGTGCCCGGGCTAACCTCACTTCAGCCGCCCGGGCTCCGTCAACTTTTATTTCCGCAGCGCCTGGTAAGGAGCCCGGGCTGACATAACTCAGCTGCCCCCCACGGGACTCCCACAGCCGTCAGGGAGATGTGTAGGTGCCGTCCCTGTCATCCCTCAGCACTGCGGTACACACCGAGAGATGGCAGGGACGGCTTCTGCACATCTCCCTGCCTGGCTGAGGGAGTCCCGGGCGGCTGCAGTGTTATGTCAGCCCGGGCTCCTTACTACAGCGCCGCAGAGTTTGGTGTAATTTCAAATTTCCCGCTGAGTCCCGTGTCACGTGACGACAGGAAATATGAAATTACAGTGATTCTCTGATCACTGCAGCCAAGGAGCGGAGCTCATTACCACCCGCTTCCCTGGCTGGCACGACTACAACTCCCAGCATGTCCTTACAGGAAGGGCATGCTGGGAGAGTTGTGGGGGGGTGACAAGCTTGTCACCTGCCCCCCTGCCGCACAACTACAACTCCCAGCATGCCCTTACAGTAAGAGCATGCTGGGAGTTGTAGGGGGGGGATGACAATCTCCCACACCACATGACTACAACTCCCAGCATGCCCTTACTGTAAGGACATGCTGGGAGTTGTAGTTGTGTGGCAGGTGACAGGCTTTTCACCTGCCCCCCTACAACTCCCAGCATGCCCTTACAGTAAGGATATGCTGGGAGTTGTAGTCATGTGGTGCGGGAGATGGTTACCCCTGCCCCCCCCCCACACACACACACACTACAACTCCCAGCATATCCTTACTGTAAGGGCATGCTGGGAGTTGTAGGGGGGCGGGTGACAAGCCTGTCATCTGCCCTCTGCCGCACAAATACAACTCCCAGCATGTCCTTACAATAACGATATGCTGGGAGTTGTAGTGTGTTTGTGGGGGGGGGGGGCGGGGGTAACAATCTCCCGCACCACATGACTACAACTCCCAGCATATCCTTACTGTAAGGGCATGCTGTGAGTTGTAGTCATGTGGTGCGGGAGATTGTCACCCCCCCCCTACAACTCCCAGCATGCTCTTACTGTAAGGGCATGCTGGGAGTTGTAGTCAGGCGCGGACAGGTGACAATAAATGTATTAACCTATTTTTCTTTTTTTCTCCTCATTTCAGATCCATGTATCCTGTGGACTATTTCGGATTTGGTGGACTGCTTCAATGACCAGCGTCTTTTTTAAACCTGTTTAATGTTAATGAGAGTGTTTTTTGGAATAAAATTTTTTGAAACGTGTTGTGTTTTTTTTTTTTTAATTACTTGAAAGGCTTAGTCTAATAGACGGAATCCATTACTAAGCCTATGCTTAGTGTTAGCCCCCAACACAGCTAGCGTAACCTTCAATTATTACCCCGGTACCCACCGCCACAGGGGTGCCGGGAAGAGCCGGTACCAATAGGCCCGGAGCATCAAATATGGCGCTCCTGGGCCTAGGCGGTAACGGGCTGGCATTAATTAGGCTGGGGAGGGCCAGTAACAATGGTCCTCGCCCACCCTGGTAACATCAGGCTGTTGCTGCTTGGTTGGTATTTGGCTGAAAATAAAAATAGGGGGAACCCTATGCGTTTTTTTTTTTTTTTTTTTATAATTATTCATGCAAAACAAAGATAAGGTTCCCCCTATTTTTATCCAAATACCAACCAAGCAGCAACAGCCTGATGTTACCAGGGTGGGCAAGGACCATTGTTACTGGCCCTCCCAAGCCTAAATAACACCAGCCTGTTACCGCCTAGGCCCAGGAGCGCCATATTTGAACCTCTGGGCCTGGTGGTACCGGCTCCTCCCAGCACCCCTGTGGTGGTGGGTAACGGGGAAATAATTGGGGGTTAGCGCTAGCTGTTTTGGGGGCTAATGCTAAGCCTCAGCTTAATAATGGACTCTGTCTATAATACTGCTTCCACTACTAAGCCTGCCAAGTAAATAAAAAAAAACAACACATTTAAAAAAAAATGTATTCCAAAAAAACACTCCCCCAAAAGTCCTCATTCACCATTTTATTAACATTAAACCAAAAAAATGCTAATCACTGCACTCCCCTGAATCTAAAGTAATCCACAAGATACATGGATCTGAAATTAGAAGAAAAAAAATGAATTAGTACATTTAGGGTAAAAAAAAAGTGGTAAAAAGGGTAAAAAAAAAAACATACATACCGTATATACTCGAGTATAAGCCGAGTTTTTCAGCACGATTTTTCGTGCTGAAAACACCCCCCTCGGCTTATACTCGAGTGACCTCTCCGCCCTCAGTGGTCTTCAACCTGCGGACCTCCAGATGTTTCAAAACTACAACTCCCAGCAAGCCCGGGCAGCCATCGGCTGTCCAGGCTTGATGGGAGTTGTAGTTTTGAAACCTCTGTAGGTCCGCAGGTTGAAGACCACTGCGGCCTTCGACATGATCCAGCCCCCCTCTCACCCCCTTTAGTTCTGTACTCACCTCCGCTCGACGGGATGGTGCTCCGCTGGTCCGGTGCTGCAGGACTGTCCGGTGGGAGGTCGTCCGGTGGGATAGTGGTTCCGAGCTGCCATCTTCACCGGGGGGGGGGCCTCTTCTCCGCGCTTCGGGCCCGGAATAGTCACATTGCCTTGACGACAATGCAGGGGGACGTTCATTACCAACGTCCGTCTGCGTCGTCATCAAGGCAACGCCTCTATTTCGGGCCCGAAGCGCGGAGAAGAGGCCCCCCCGGTGAAGATGGCAGCCCGGAGTACAGAACTAAAGGGGGTGAGAGGGGGGGCTAGATGATATTGAAGGCCGCAGTGGTCTTCAACCTGCGGACCTCCAGAGGTTTCAAAACTACAACTCCCAGCAAGCCCGGACAGCCGATGGCTGCCCGGGCTTGCTGGGAGTTGTTGTTTTGAAACCTCTGGAGGTCCGCAGAAGACCACTGTATCAGACTTTGACAAGCGGTGATGGTGAAGGTGGGGGGGGGCTGATGACAAGGGGATGATGACAAGGGGATGATGAAGGGGGTGGGGATGATGACAAGGGGATGATGACAAGGGGATGATGAAGGGGGGGTGTGGGATGATGACAAGGGGATGATGAAGGGGGGGTGATGACAGGCGGTGATGATGAAGGAGGGGATGATGACAGGCGGTGATGATGAAGGGGGAATGATGACAGGCGGTGATGATGAAGTTTGAATGATGACAGGCGGTGATGATGAAGGGGGGATGATGACAGGCGGTGATGATGAAGTTTGAATGATGACAGGCGGTGATGATGAAGGGGGGATGATGACAGGCGGTGATGATGAAGGGGGGATGATGACAGGCGGTGATGATGAAGGGGGGATGATGACAGGCGGTGATGATGAAGGGGGGATGATGACAGGCGGTGATGATGAAGGGGGTGTTAATGACGGGGGTCTGGATGATGACAGGGGGGATGATGTATTGAGTCAATAACTTTTCCTGGGATTTTGGGGTGAAATTAGGGGCCTCGGCTTATATTCGGGTCGGCTTATACTCGAGTATATACGGTGTGTGTGTGTGTGTGTGTGTGTGTGTGTGTGTGTGTGTGTGTGTGTGTGTGTGTATATATATATATATATATATATATATATATATATATATAAAAATTCAAAGCTGAAAAATTGTGTTCTGTAGTCATTTATCGGTTTTTGCTTATGTGTGCAAAAAAAAAATGGTATTTAAAAGTGATTTATTGGTTTTTGCTTATGTAAGCCAAATTTATCAACCCCCTGTGGTAGTTTAATAATGTGTCACACAAAAGCAAAACCAAAAGCAAGAAAAAAATGCCAACAGAACTCGATTACCAAAGCAACAATGATAAATGTCCCCGAATATGTGTACTTTATGTTTGCATCGTAAAGTTTTCATGTTTTTACTTTTTTAAGACATTAGAGGGCTTCAAAGTATAGCAGCATTTTTACAAAATTTTCACGAAAAATTAAAAATCAGAATTTTTCAGGGACCAGTCAAGTCTGAAGTGGATTTTGAGGGGCCTTTCTGTGAGAAATATACCACAAATGACCCCATTGTAGAAACTGCACCCCTAAAAGTATTCAAATGCCATTAACAAAGTTTGTTAACCCTTTAGGTGTTTCACAGGAACAGCAGCAAAGTGGAGGAGAAAAATTAAGATTTCCATTTTTTATACTAACATGTTCATGTAGCCCAAATTTTTTTTACATTTTTGTAAGGGTTCTTAGGAGAAAAAGTCCCACAAAATTTGTTGCCCAACTTCTCTTGAGTATGGAAATACCTCATATATTGACGCAAAGTGCTCTGTGGGCCCACAACATGGCTCAAAAGGGAAAGAGCAACTGTGGGATTTTAGAGGGTGAATATTGCTGAAATGGATTTTGGGGGGCATGTTGCATTTAGCAAGCCCCCATGGTGTCAGAACAGCAAAAAAAAAAAAAAAAACATGGCACACTATTTGGGAAACGACACCCCTCCAGGAACGTAACAAGGGGTACAGCGAACCTTAACACCTCACAGGTGTTTGACAGGTTTGCATTGAAGTTGGACTTGAAAGTGAAAAATTAGATTGTTATACCCCTTGTTATGTTCCATGAGGGATGCAGTTTCCAAAATGGGGTCACATGTGTTTTTTTTTTTTTTTTTTTGTGTGTGTTTATGTCAGAACCGTTGCAACTATCAGCCACCTGTGCAAATCACCAATTTAGGCCTCAAATGTACATAGTGCGCTCTCACTCCTGAGCCTTGTTGTGCATCCGCAGAGCATTGTACGCCCACATATGGGGTATTTCTGTACAAATTTTGGGGGTCTTTTTTGAAAATAAAAAGTATGAGACAACACCAGCATGTTAGTGTAAAAAAACATACTGGTGTAGACCCCAACTTTTCCATTTTATAAGTGATAAGATTAGAAAAAGCCCCCAAAATTTGTAACGCAATTTCTCCCGAGTACGGAAATACCCCATATGTGTCCCTAAACCGTTTCCTTGAAATATGACAGGGCTCCAAACTGAGAGAGCGCCATGCGCATTTGAGGACTAAATTAGGGATTTGCATAGGGGAGGACCCGGATGCAAGCATTACAATTGACTCTGCTACCATAAATACCCTACAGCAGTGTTTCCCAAACAGGGTGCCTCCAGCTGTGGCAAAACTCCCAGCATGCCTGGTCAGTCAATGGCTGTCCGGCAATGCTGGAAGTTGTTGTTTTGCAACAGCCGGAGGCTCCTTTTTGCAAACAGTGCCGTACCAGACGTTTTGAATTTTTATAGGGGGGGTATATGTATATGTGTAAGGGTATATGTAGTGTATTACTCTTTATTTTGTGGTAGCGTAGTGTAGGGTTTTTAGGGTATATTCACACGGGCGGGGGTTCATAGTGAGTTTTCCGCTGGGAGTTTGAGCTGCGGTGGAAAATTTTCTGCTGCTCAAATTTGTAGCGGGAAACTTACCGTAAACCCCAGCTCGTGTGAATGTACCCTGTACGTTCACTTTAGGGGGGGGTCAAACCTCCAGCTGTTGCAAAACTTCAACTCTCAGCATGGACTCACAGACCGTGCATGCTGGGAGTTGTAGTTTTGCCACAGCTGGAGGCCCACTGGTGAGGAAAACCGTGTTAGGGAACAGACAAACTCAGTGCTTCCCCACCAGGGTGCCTCCAGCTGTTACAAAACGAACACTCCCAGCATGCACGGTCTGTCAGTGCATGCTGGGAGTTGTAGTTTTGCAACAGCTGGTGGCACACTGGTGGGGAACCACTGAGTTAGGTTCTGTTACCTAACTGTGTTTCCTCACCAGGGTGCCTCCAGCTGTTACAAAACGAACACTCCCAGCATGCACGGTCTGTCAGTGCATGCTGGGAGTTGTAGTTTTGCAACAGCTGGAGGCACACTGGTGGGGAACCACTGAGTTAGGTTCTGTTATCTAACTGTGTTTCCTCACCAGTGTGCCTCCAGCTGTGGCAAAACTACAACTCCCAGCATGCACTGATGGCTAAAGCGCATGCTGGGAGTTCTAGTTATGCAACAGCTTGAGGCACGTGTTCAGTGGCGTCGCTAGGGGGGGGGGGGGCAGAGGGGGCCACGGCCCCCCCTACATCATGATTGGCCCCCCCTTGTGCCCCCCTAGCAGCAGTAGGTCACTAGCAGCTCTCATGGCCATCAGGGGGGTACCGCTAGTTCACCAGTAAGGGGCATCCTTTTTTTAAATAAACCTTCAGCCTGCAGCCCTGTCACCACGCAGGGGCCGCGCTATGCAGACTGGGAAGAGCAGACAGGAAGCTCCTCCCCCTCTCTCACTCCCCTGTATACTGGACCTTGTGGAGCAGGCCCGCTGTGTGTATACAGGCCCGGACACCACCAGTATGGAAGACTTACCTGCCCAGTGCCCACTGCTCATGCTGCCCTTTTAAAGTAAGTAACTTGCTTGGGGGAGAGGGGGAAAGTTGTAGTTCGGGAGACAGTGGGAGGTAGTTCAGTGTTTCCCAACCAGGGGGCCTCCAGCTGTTGCAAAACTACAACTCCCAGCATTCCTTTGGCTTTATGAGCATACTGGGAGTTGTAGTTTTGCAACAGCTGGAGGCCCCCAGGTTGGGAAACACTGATCTATCTATCTATCTATCAATCAATCTATCTATCTATCTATCTATCTATCATCTATCTCATATCTATCCATCCATCCATGCATCTAACTTTCTATCTATCTGTCTATCTATCTATCTTTCTCATATCTATCTATCTATCTCATATCTATCTATCTATCTTTCTCATATCTATCTATCTATCTCATATCTATCTATCTAACTCAGATAGATGAGAGATAGATATGAGAGATAGATAGGTAGATAGATGATATATAGATAGATACATAAATATATATATAGATAGATAGATATGAGATAGATAGATAAATAGATGATATATAGATAGAGAGATGATATATAGAAAGATACATAAATAGATGGATAGATAGATGATAGATAGACAGATCGATAGATAGATGATAGATACATAGATATGATATAGATAGATAGATGATAGATAGACAGATCGATAGATAGATGATAGATACATAGATATGATATAGATAGATAGATGATAGATAGACAGATAGATATATAGATGATAGATACATAGATATGATATAGACAGATAGATAGATGATAGAAAGATTAGATAGATAGATAGATAGGAGATAGATGGATATGATATAGATAGATGGATATGATATAGATAGATGGATATGATATAGATAAATTTATATGATATAGATAGATAGGAGAAAGATAGATAGATAGATAGATAGATCAGTTTCCCAACCAGGGGGCCTCCAGCTGTTGCAAAACTACAACTCCCAGCATTCCTCTGGCTTTATGGGCATACTCGGAGTTGTAGTTTTGCAACAGCTGGAGGCCCCCCTAGTTGGGAAACACTGATCTATCTATCAATCAATCATCTATTATCTATCTATCCATCTATCTCCTATTTATCTATCTATCTATCTCATGTCTATCTATCTATATAATATCTATCTATCTATCTATCTCATATCTATCTAATATCTATCTATCTATCCATCTATTTATGTATCTATCTTTCTATTTATCTATCTATCTCATATCTATCTCAGATAGATGAGAGATAGATGAAAGATAGATAGATATGAGAGATAGATAGATGATATATAGATAGATAGATACATAAATAGATGGATATATAGATAGATATGAGATAGATAGAAAGATAGATAAATAGATGATAGATAGATGATAGATAGATATGATATAGATAGATAGGAGATAGATGGATATGATATAGATAGATGGGTATGATATAGATAGATGGGAGATAGATAGATAGATAGATAAAGAACAATATGATGCAGCACGCCACAGGTTTGCAGAAAATGGTGGTTTATTCCATCATGTGCATAGACTATGCTGCATCATATTGGGGGAGATTTATCAAAAGCTGTGCAAAGGAAAAGTTGCCCAGTTGCCCATAGCAACCAATCAGATCACTTCTTTCATTTTTCAGAGGCCTTTTCAAAAATGAAAGAAGTGAGCTGATTGGTTGCTATGGGCAACGGGGCAACTTTTCCTCTGGACAGGTTTTGATAAATCTCCCCCATTGTTCTTTGTCTGGATTGAAGAACCAGTGGACCCAGGTTCCAAGTATGCGGGCACCCCGACTTCTCTCTAATCTCTGGATTTTGTTTGTGCCGTTTTTATATATGTTTTAGATAGATAGATAGATAGAAAGAGATAGTATCTATCTATCTATCTATCATCTATTTATGTATCTTTCTATCTATCTCATATCTATCTATATATCCATCTATTTATGTATCTATCTATCTATATTTCATCTATCTATCTATCTCTCATATCTATCTATCTTTCATCTATCTATCTATATCTCATCTATCTCTCATCTATATGAGATAGATATGAGAAAGATAGATAGATAAATAGAAAGATAGATAGATAAATAGAAAGATAGATAGATAGATAAATAGAAAGATGGATATAGAGAGATGGAGGGATAGATAGATAGGAGATAGATGGATAGATAGATATACAGCAAAAGAAGAATGCAGCAGCACACTGCCAGCACAAGGATATAGGTGAAACATGAACATGCAGATAAAACATGGAGAGCTATACAGCTATGGTGTAATAGATGCAAATGTGAAACGATGAAATAGTGAGGCACTTAGCTCGCAAATTTGTCTCCGCCGGCGGTCAAATAGCTTGGACCGTCCCACCGCGATAAGGTGGCCTCCTTGGGACGGACCCTACACTGTGAATATGCCTCTGTGTGAACAGTTCAGTAAGCATGGCAGGGTCTGGAACATCCAAGACACCTTATATACACACCTGATAGAGGTGGGTGGGGTGCAAGGCCAACATGGAGGTAGCCACTCCCCCGTATGTGCAATACAGACAAAGAATAAGTCAGCCAGCACTTTAGTTGATACCAAACTATTATATGGACCTGGCCTACAGGTGCACGCTACTAGGCTAAATATACAGCAACAGAAGAATGCAGCAGCACACTGCCAGCACAAGGATATAGGTGAAACATGAACATGCAGTTAAAACATGGAGAGCTATACAGCTATTTGCGAGCTAAGTGCCTCACTATCTCATAGTTTCACATTTGCATCTATTACACCATAGCTGTATAGCTCTACAGGTTTTATTTGCATGTTCATGTTTCACCTATATCCTTGTGCTGGCAGTGTGCTGCTGCATTCTTCTGTTGCTGTATATCTAGCCTAGTAACGTGCACCTGTAGGCCAGGTCCATATAATAGTTTGGTATCAACTAAAGTGCTGGCTGACTTATTCTTTGTCTGGATAGATAGATAGATAGATGATTGATAGATAGATAGATCAGTGTTTCCCAACCAGGAGGCCTCCAGCTGTTGCAAAACTACAACTCCCAGTATGCCCATACAGCCAAAGACATGCTGGGAGTTGTCGTTTTGTAATAGCTAGAGGCCCCCTGGTTGGGATACACTTATCTATCTATCTATCTCATATCTACATATCTCAAATCTATCTATTAATCTACATTATCCAAGTGTTTTATTCCCCCATGTATGTGTGACGTTTCAATAGCATCCAGCCATCTTTATCATACGTACATTCTTTAGTCTCTGTGACATCACCGTGCTTCATAATAATCTGTGACATCACTGTGCTTCATAATAATCTGTGACATCACCGTGCTTCATAATAAACTGTGACATCACTGTGCTTCATAATAATCTGTGACATCACCGTGCTTCATAATAAACTGTGACATCACCGTGCTTCATAATAATCTGTGACATCACCGTGCTTCATAATAAACTGTGACATCACCGTGCTTCATAATAATCTGTGACATCACCGTGCTTCATAATAAACTGTGACATCACCGTGCTTCATAATAAACTGTGACATCACCGTGCTTCATAATAAACTGTGACATCACTGTGCTTCATAATAATCTGTGACATCACCGTGCTTCATAATAAACTGTGACATCACTGTGCTTCATAATAATCTGTGACATCACCGTGCTTCATAATAAACTGTGACATCACCGTGCTTCATAATAAACTGTGACATCACCGTGCTTCATAATAAACTGTGACATCACCGTGCTTCATAATAAACTGTGACATCACTGTGCTTCATAATAATCTGTGACATCACCGTGCTTCATAATAATCTGTGACATCACCGTGCTTCATAATAAACTGTGACATCACCGTGCTTCATAATAAACTGTGCCATCACCGTGCTTCATAATAAACTGTGCCATCACCGTGCTTCATAATAAACTGTGACATCACCGTGCTTCATAATAAACTGTGACATCACCGTGCTTCATAATAAACTGTGACATCACCGTGCTTCATAATAAACTGTGACATCACCGTGCTTCATAATAAACTGTGACATCACCGTGCTTCATAATAAACTGTGACATCACCGTGCTTCATAATAAACTGTGACATCACTGTGCTTCATAATAAACTGTGACATCACCGTGCTTCATAATAAACTGTGACATCACCGTGCTTCATAATAAACTGTGCCATCACCGTGCTTCGTAATAAACTGTGGCATCACCGTGCTTCATAATAAACTGTGACATCACTGTGCTTCATCCTGTAATTTGATGTCACTGTGTATAACAACCCTGTAGTGACATCACAGTTTATTATTCTTGAACGCTGACTTCACTGTGTATATTTTCCCGGTACAATGACATCACTGTATAGTTACCCTCTACTGTGACAACACTGCGTTTATTAACCCTGTAGTGGCAAAACTGTTTATTGTCCCTGTACAGAGACATTACTGTTTATATTAACTCTAAACTGTGATGTCACTGTATATATTAACTCTGAACTGTGATGTCACTGTGCATATTTACCCTGTATTGTCACTCGCAGTGCAAGGTAAATATGTACAGTGACATTAGGGTATACAGGCTTAATAAATACAGTGATGTCACAGTGCAGTGTAAGTATCAACAGTGATGTTGCAGTATAGAGATAACACACAGTGATGTTATAGTTCAGAGATAATACACACAGTGATGTCACAGTACAGGGATAATACACACAGTGATGTCACAGTACAGGGATAATACACACAGTGATGTCACAGTACAGAGATAATATACACAGTGATGTCACAGTACAGGGATAATACACACAGTGATGTCACAGTACAGGGATAATACACAGTGATATCACAGTACAGGGATAATACACACAGTGATGTCACAGTACAGGGATAATACACAGTGATGTCACAGTACAGGGATAATACACACAGTGATGTCACAGTACAGAGATAATATACACAGTGATGTCACAGTACAGGGATAATACACATAGTGATGTCACAGTACAGGGATAATACACAGTGATATCACAGTACAGGGATAATACACACAGTGATGTCACAGTACAGGGATAATACACACAGTGATGTCACAGTACAGGGAAAATACACACAGTGATGTCACAGTACAGGGATAATACACAAAGTGATGTCATAGTACAGGGATAATACACACAGTGATGTCACAGTACAGGGATAATACACAGTGATATCACAGTACAGGGATAATACACACATTGATGTCACAGCACAGGGATAATACACACAGTGATGTCACAGTACAGGGATAATACACAGTGATATCACAGTACAGGGATAATGCACACAGTGATGTCACAGTACAGGGATAATACACACAGTGATGTCACAGTACAGGGATAATACACAGTGATATCACAGTACAGGGATAATACACACATTGATGTCACAGCACAGGGATAATACACACAGTGATGTCACAGTACAGGGATAATACACAGTGATATCACAGTACAGGGATAATACACACAGTGATGTCACAGTACAGGGATAATACACACAGTGATGTCACAGTACAGGGATAATACACACAGTGATGTCACAGTACAGGGATAATACTAAGGATCGACCGATTATCGGTATGGCCGATATTATCGGCCGATAATCACGATTTTGGGCATTATCGGTATCGGCAATTACCTTGCCGATAAGCCGATAATTCCCCGCCCCCCCCACCGCGACTGCCACCCCCTCGACCCGCCGCACCGCACCCCCGACCCACCGCGTCGCACCCCCCCCCCCCCCCACCGTGATGGTGGGCGGTATACCGGTATGGATTTTTGCCCATACCGCTATACCGGTCGGGCCCCTCCCCCACCCTCCGAGTCAATAAAAAAATTTAACTTACCCGTAATGGGGGTGGTCTGGGCCATCCATCCTTCCTTCCTGTAGTGTCCAGGGGCATTCCGGGTGAAGAGTGAACCGGTCCGGGCTGTCCTTCTTCTCCGGCGGTCATCTTCTCCACTCCGGGCAGGCTCCGGCCTAGTACACTGCATAGACGCAGCTACGCCGTGACGTCAGGTGCGTCGCTGCACACGGGCGTCACTGCGCAGCGGCGTCTATGCAGCGTACTAGGCCGGAGCCTGCCCGGAGTGGAGAAGATGACCGCCGGAGAAGAAGGACAGCCCGGACCGGTTCACTCTTCACCCGGGACGCCCCCGGACACTACAGGAAGGAAGGATGGATGGCCCGGACCACCCTGACAGGTAGGGGGAGAGAAGCGGGTTGTGTCGGCAGCCTATGGCCCCGCAAAAGCCACTGCAGATCATTGATTTAAAGCACCCGCTTTAAATCAATGATCTGCAGCGGTGTCGCAGGGGGTTAAATAGCCGATAACTTATACCGGAATATCGGTATAAGTTATCGGCTATCGGCCCTAACCTGCACCGATTATCGGTATTTTCCCGGTACAATGACATCACTGTATAGTTACCCTCTACTGTGACAACACTGCGTTTATTAACCCTGTAGTGGCAAAACTGTTTATTGTCCCTGTACAGAGACATTACTGTTTATATTAACTCTAAACTGTGATGTCACTGTATAAATTAACTCTGAACTGTGATGTCACTGTGCATATTTACCCTGTATTGTCACTCGCAGTGCAAGGTAAATATGTACAGTGACATTAGGGTATACAGGCTTAATATATACAGTGATGTCACAGTGCAGTGTAAGTATCAACAGTGATGTTGCAGTATAGAGATAACACACAGTGATGTTATAGTTCAGAGATAATACACACAGTGATGTCACAGTACAGGGATAATACACACAGTGATGTCACAGTACAGGGATAATACACACAGTGATGTCACAGTACAGAGATAATATACACAGTGATGTCACAGTACAGGGATAATACACACAGTGATGTCACAGTACAGGGATAATACACAGTGATATCACAGTACAGGGATAATACACACAGTGATGTCACAGTACAGGAAAAATACACACAGTGATGTCACAGTACAGGGATAATACACACAGTGATGTCACAGTACAGGGATAATACACAAAGTGATGTCATAGTACAGGGATAATACACACAGTGATGTCACAGTACAGGGATAATGCACACAGTGATGTCACAGTACAGGGATAATACACACAGTGATGTCACAGTACAGGGATAATACACACAGTGATTTCACAGTACAGGGATAATACACACAGTGATGTCACAGTACAGGGATAATACACACAGTGATGTCACAGTACAGGGATAATACACACAGTGATGTCACAGTACAGGGATAATACACAGTGATATCACAGTACAGGGATAATACACACATTGATGTCACAGCACAGGGATAATACACACAGTGATGTCACAGTACAGGGATAATACACACAGTGATGTCACAGTACAGGGATAATACACACAGTGATGTCACAGTACAGGGATAATACTAGGGATCGACCGATTATCGGTATGGCCGATATTATCGGCCGATAATCACGATTTTGGGCATTATCGGTATCGGCAATTACCTTGCCGATAAGCCGATAATTCCCCGCCCCCCGCACCGCGACTGCCACCCCCTCGACCCGCCGCACCGCACCCCCGACCCACCGCGTCGCACCCCCCCACCGTGATGCTGGGCGGTATACCGGTATGGATTTTTGCCCATACCGCTATACCGGTCGGGCCCCTCCCCCACCCTCTGAGTCAATAAAAAAATTAAACTTACCCGTAATGGGGGTGGTCCGGGCCATCCATCCTTCCTTCCTGTAGTGTCCGGGGGCGTTCCGGGTGAAGAGTGAACCGGTCCGGGCTGTCCTTCTTCTCCGACGGTCATCTTCTCCACTCCGGGCAGGCTCCGGCCTAGTACACTGCATAGACGCAGCTACGCCGTGACGTCAGGTGTGTCGCTGCACACGGGCGTCACTGCGCAGCGGCGTCTATGCAGCGTACTAGGCCGGAGCCTGCC
The DNA here is from genome assembly GCF_029499605.1 of Hyla sarda. Classification (NCBI taxonomy): domain Eukaryota; kingdom Metazoa; phylum Chordata; class Amphibia; order Anura; family Hylidae; genus Hyla; species Hyla sarda. The sequence goes on from NC_079190.1 coordinate 468,699,887, forward strand.
CGGAGTGGAGAAGATGACCGCCGGAGAAGGACAGCCCGGACCGGTTCACTCTTCACCCGGAACGCCCCCGGACACTACAGGAAGGAAGGATGGATGGCCCGGACCACCCTGACAGGTAGGGGGAGAGAAGCGGGTTGTGGCGGCGGCCTATGGCAGCGGCCCCGCAAAAGCCACTGCAGATCATTGATTTAAAGCGCCCGCTTTAAATCAATGATCTGCAGCAATGTCGCAGGGGGTTAAATAGCCGATAACTTATACCGGAATATCGGTATAAGTTATCGGCTATCGGCCCTAACCTGCACCGATTATCGGTATCGGCCCTAAAAAAACGATATCGGTCAATCCCTAGATAATACACACAGTGATGTCACAGCACAGGGATAATACATACAGTGATGTCACAGTACAGGGATAATACACAGTGATGTCACAGTACAGGGATAATACATACAGTGATGTCACAGTACAGGGATAATACACAGTGATGTCACAGTACAGGGATAATATACACAGTGATGTCACAGCACATGGATAATACACAGTGATGTCACAGTACAGGGATAATACACACTGTGATGTCACAGTACAGGGATAATACACACAGTGATGTCACAGTACAGGGATAATACACAGTGATGTCACAGTACAGGGATAATACACACAGTGATGTCACAGCACATGGATAATACACAGTGATGTCACAGTACAGGGATAATACACAGTGATGTCACAGTACAGGGATAATACACACTGTGATGTCACAGTACAGGGATAATACACACAGTGATGTCACAGTACAGGGATGATATACACAGTGATGTCACAGTACAGGGATAATACACACTGTGATGTGTACAGCTGGTATCTACCACTATAAGGCCAGTGTATGTGGGAGTATTGGTATTTGTAAAATGAATTTTATACAGTGTCAATTGGTGTTAGTCGGTCATTAGTCAGTCACAATGGTAGTCGTGGTCATGGTGTGGCAGTATCATTTGTTTCTTGCTAGTAACGCTCACAACTAACAGTAAGCACCTTTTGTCTGGAGGTGCTGACCATTTTTATTTTTTTGTACTGGTATTATCAGTAATATTGGTGTCAGTAACAGTATGACCATAATATGTATGATGACAATATTTCCTCCCTGTATGCTGGTATTATTGGTAATATTGGTCTCAGTATACAGGATTTGGTCAGTTACAGCATGATGGTAATATGTATGGTGATAATATTCCTCCTTGTATACTGATATTATTTGTAATATTAGTCTCAGTATACAGGTCATTGTTCGCACTAGCGTCTAGCTCACCGGTGCGTCATGGAGCCGCTTTGCCTGCACACCCTGGAATTAAGGGTACGTTCCCACACGGCGTATTTGCTGCTGCGTATTTTATTTTCCCTGTTGAAGTCAATGGGTAGGAAAATACGCAGCACCAAATACGCAGCAAATACGCAGCAAAATACACCACGTGGGAATGCACCCTTAAGCATGAAGTCTTGCAAAAGATTGGTGAGCTGCCTGTAATTTTTCTACATCATTGTGATTGGATGAACTGTCTTTACCTATATTACGTGAGCACCACCATATTACAAGCCTGTGCTGTCTGATACTTTAGAGTCCGGATTATAGGACCAACGTATTTTTTGTGAACCACACAATACAGGTAGTGCCAGCACGCTTCTATCTACACATATATTACTTATGTTAATGTTTGACAGGGAACTGGCCAAAAAATAAGTGACATGTCACTTCTTCTCCACGTAGACACCTGCTGAAGCTGCCTTTAAAGTCAATGAGATCTTCATGGTCCCCCGATGCTGCCCTTGGCTTGGATATCATTTGCACGTGCAATGTATAAATGTGGTGTTGTTATAATTGCCCCCCCTACTTTTGTCCTGGCCCCCAGTGTGCCCCCCCAAAATTTGAAAGCTGGAGACGCCACTGCGTGTGGTGTCCCGGTACCGCATCCTATACGGTACCTGTTTATAGGTCCCCATAGCCAGAGTCCCTAGGACTCTGTGGACCTTCAGTCTTTATTCTTATGCACCTATCGTTACTGGGACGGGCGGCGATAGGCCGGAGAGTCATCTCAACATACAAGCCCTCAGCCTGGCGTCACCAACTATAGGGTTAACATTAACCCCTGATATACCAAAGCAAATCTCTGACTGTACTACCCCTACCCCTGAGACTTACCACACACGCAACTATAACTTCCAGCATGACAAGTCAGCAGTTTGCTGTTCGTGCATGCTGGGAGTTGTAGTTTTGCAACATCTGGAGGGCCTCAGTTTAGAGATCATTGCACAGTGATCTCCAAACTGTGGCCCTCCAGATGTTGCAAAACTACAAATCCCAGCATGCCCTGACAGCCAACAGCTGTCTGGGCATGCTGGGAGTTGTAGTTTATCAACATAAGGAGGCTCACAGTTTACAGAAATCACTGCATGGTGACAATCAGATGTCCAAGACAGCTGATGTCCCCTAGACAGGAGCACTAGGATGGGTATGGGGGGGTTATAGGGGTCTGTTTGATGTTTTATTTCACACAGAGCTCACACAGCTCCAATCTCCTCACAGATCTCCCTACACTGAGGAGATCGGAGCTGTGAAAGGCAGTTTTTTTCAACTGCCTCTGTTGTGATTGGTCAATCTGGATTGATTGACCAATCACAACAATCAGGGGGCCAGGCCAGCCATGGGGAGACCCGCGGACGATGTCTGTGATGATCAGCTGTCTATGAAAGCTGAAGTCACTTCAATGTCACAGCATGTTTCCATGTTTACATGCTGTGACAGTTTAGCTTCAGGACGAGCCGGCTCATCTAACGCGGCAAGTACTCGCTGATTAGGACGATCAATTAATACTGATCGGTAATATCGACAATCTACTTCTCTGGTCTGACAACGTCACAAAATGTGGGCTCAAAATTGAGCAAAAAAGCCCCCAGAGTACGGATATTCATGGTGCGGCATAGTATGTTTTTAATACTTTTTTTATTTCTGAGGACGGTGGATGGGACCAGAGCATTTTTTGCACATCTGACCACTGTCACTTTAAGCATTACTAACTCTGGAATGCTTTTACTTATGAAGTTGATTCAGAGATAGTTTTTTCGTGACATATTCTACTTTATCATAGTGGTAAGTTTTCGTCGATACTTACATCATTTCTTGGTAAAAAATTCCAAAATTTGAAAATGTTGCTTTTTTTTTAACCTTGAAGCTCTCTGCTTGTGAGGAAAATAGACAAACCAAATAAATTATATGTTGATTCACATATACAATCTCTTCATGTTTGCATCATAAAGTTGACATGTTTTTTTTTTTTACTTTTGGAAGACATCAGTGGGCTTCAAAGTTCAGCAGCAATTTTCAAATTTTTCTCAAAATTTTCAAAATCTGAATTTTTCAGGGACCAGTTCAGATTTGAAGTGGATTTGAGGGGTCTTCATATTAGAAATACCCCATAAATTACCCCATTATAAAAACTGCACCCATCAAAGTGTACAAAATTATATTCAGAATGTTTGTTAACCCTTTAGGTGTTTCACAGGAATAGCTGTAAGTTTAAGGAAAAAATTGAAGACCCAGTATTTACACCCCACTGGCGTTTGACAGATCTTTGGAACTGTAAGCTGTGCAAATGAAAAATTACAATTTTCATTTTCAAGGACCACTGTTCCAAAAAATCTGTCAGACACCTGTGGGGCGTAAATGCTCACTGTACCCCTTATTACATTATGTGAGGGGTGTAGTTTCCAAAATAGGGTCACATGTGGGAGGGGTCCATTGTTCTGGCTCTATGGGGGCTTTGTAAACACATGTGGCCTTCAATTCCGGACAAAATTTATCTTTAAAAAGCCCAATGGTGCTCCTTCTCTTCTGAGCATTGTAGTTCACCCGCAGAGCACTTTACATCCACATATGGAGTATGTTCTTACTCAGAAGAAAAGGGGTTACAAATTTTGGGGGGCTTTTTCATATTTTCCCTTGTGAAAATGAAAAATTTAGGTTAACACCAGCATATTATGTTTATTTTTTTTTTCTCATTTTCCCATCCAAATTTAATGAAAAATTTTCAAACACCTGTGGGGTGTTAAGGCTCACTGTACCCTTTGTTACGTTCCATGAGGGGTGTAGTTTCCAAAACGAGCCGCTGTAAAATCAGCCACCCCTGTGCAAATCACCAAATTAGACCTCAAATGTACATAGTGCGCTCTCACTCCTGAGCCCTGCTGTGCGTCCGCAGAAAATTTTACGGCCACATATGGGGTATTTCCGTGCTCAGGAGAAATTGCATTACAAATTTTGGGGGTCTTTTTTTCCTTTTACTGCTTGTGAAAATAAAAAGTAGGGGGCAACACCAGCAGGTTCGTGTAAACATTTTTTTTTTTTTTTTACACTAACAGGCTAGTGTAACCCCCAACTTTTCCTATTCATAAGGGGTAAAAGGAGAAAAAGACCCCCACGCCAGTGATTCCAAACAGGGTGCCTCCAGCTGTTGCTAAACTCCCAACATGCCTGGACAGTCAGTGGCTGTCCGGAAATGCTGGGAGTTGTTGTTTTGCAGCAGCTGGAGGCTCTGTTTTGGAAACACGGCCATACGATAAGTTTCTCATTTTTATTGGGGGGGAGGGGGACAGTGTAAGGGGTGTATATGTAGTATTTTACCCTTTATTATGTAGTGTAGTGTTTTTGGGGTACATTCGCACTGGCGGAGGTTTTCGTTGAGTTTCCCACTAGGAGTTTGGGCTGTGGCGAAAAATTTGCCGCAGCTCAAACTTGAAGCAGAAAATTCACTGTAAACTCGCCCATGTGAATGTACCCTGTACATTCACATGGGGAGGCAAACCTCCAGCTGTTTCAAAACTACAACTCCCAGCATGCACTGACAGACCATGCATGCTGGGAGATGTACTTTAGCAATAGCTGGAGGGACACTGGTTGGAAAACCTTCAGTTAGGTTCTGTGACCTGACTCAGTACTTTCCAAACAGTGTGCCTCCAGCTTTTGCAAAACTACGATTCCCATCATGTACTGATCACCAAAGGGCATGCTGGGATTTGTAGTTTTGCAACAGCTGGAGGGTCACAGTTTAAGAGATCGCTGTACAGTGATCTCCAAACTGAGGCCCTCCAGATGTTGCAAAACTACATATCCCATCATGCCCAGACAGCAAACTGCTGTGTAGGCATGCTAGGAGTTGTAGTTTTGCAACATCTGGAGGGCTCCAGTTTAGAGACCACTGTATAGTGGTCTCAGACTGTAGACCTCCAGATGTTGCCAGGCAACTCACCAGCTTCCGTAGGATCCAAGGAGCCGCATCGCCTTTCTCCTCTTCTGCCGCCGATCACCCCCATCGATTGCCGCCTGCTACCGCCGCCCATGAGTAATTAAACTTCGGCGGCAGTCCCTGTCAGTTTCCCCATTCTGCCCAGCCTACTGTGGGTGGGCAGAACAGGGAAACCAAAAGTTAACCCCCCGCCCCCGATTTGCTATTGGTTGTCGCTTCTTGATGACCAATAGTAGGGATAGGAGGGGTGGCACCCCTGCCACCTCACTCCTATCCCTTCAGGGGGATCGTGAGTGTCTCGGACAACCGATATCCCCCTTATATTCCGGGTCACCATAGACCCGTATGACCCAGAATTGGCGACATGTTGCATGGGATGCCTGCTGAATGATTTCAGCAGGCATCCCGGTTCAGTCCCCAACCGGTGCGCGGCGGGGACTTGAATTCCCATGGGCGTATGTATACGCCCTGGGTACTTAACGATCAAAAACCCAGGGTGTATCCATACGCCCTGGGTCCGCAAAGAGTTAAGGGGTTAATAATAATAGTAATTAGAATAATGATATTGTTTCTACCATATCCACTTATCCAGAGATATTATGCTAAAGTTATATTGTCATCCTCCATTCCTGGGAATCCACCTCTCCCCTTCTACAGATCTCTGATTCCTTAATCATCCAATAGGGGGGCTTGTTTTCCCACTTATGTGCAAAATCCATGTGGACAATATCTTCTGTCTCCATTACAAGCTGTATGTCCAATATGGGAAATGTGCCTTGAATTATGCAGCTCCTCGCTCACTTGTTAATGTATCAAGTGACCCAGAGCCCACCACGTGGAGGTGGCTGCATTTCGGGCTCCTCCCCACCCCCACCCCCAACCATATGTAGATCTTGTGTGACCCAATCAGCCGTCTTGTTAAACTGGTTCACATTGATCGTCAATGGCCTTTGCTGTAATACTTCTTAGCTTTGTATGTAGGAAGTAAAATGGCATCTTGAATGTGGTCATCATGCCGGTTACTGTCCATTTGGCCATGGCCCATGCTCCAACCCAAACATTGGATACATAATTGGGCCACTTCAGTTTGCTTTTAGCATATTGCCAAGTCCGCTGCAGCCAAGACACTTTGGGCTCCGAGGCATCTTCAGAGGTTGTTGGTAAATCCATCTGGTTATCCTCCATGGTGACTGTCACATGATCGCTGTGCCTGGATTCATGTGGGTCTGAATTGTCACCTAAAGCCATGTCAATAGCCACATCTGCTCGCTGACCACGGTGCTTAATCTTCTTCCCAGGTATTTTATGGATCTCATAATATGGTGGAGTGACCTTATAATGATATAGGTTAGTATACCGCCAAAGGAAACTCGTCACGTAATGTATGAGACACACGACAGGCACAGAGAGAACTGGGATATCTGCAAAATAGCGACAGGATACAATATATTAGACCTATATTCATTTTTTTATTTATGTATATATATATATATATATATATATATATATATATATGTGTGTGTTCACACAAAATCATTTTTCTCACAGGAGTAAACCTTTACCCAATTGCTGTAAGAAACTTAAAGGGGTACTCTGCCCCTAGACATCTTATCCCCTATGTAAAGGATAGGGGATAAGATGTCTGATCGCCGGGGTCCCGCAGCTGGGACCCCAGCGATCTCTGTGCAGCACCCAGCCTTTATTCAGAACACTGGGTGACAGGGTCGTAATGTCACAGCCGCGCCCCTTGTGACATCACGCCACACCCCCTCCCATAGACTTACATTGAGGGGGCGTGGCCGTGATGTCACGACCCCCACCGCCCGCTCCAAGCATTCAGAACTCTACTATATTAACTTTACACTAATACATTCATGTTAAATCCATTTATAAACTGAAATTTTGGAAGTTTTCATTATTCCTACCTCTTAGCTTCATGGTCGCCGTCCTTACAGGATCCTTTTGCCTAAATAGACAAAATTCTCTTCAATTTGCAAAATAAGCGCAGGTCTAGTAGGAGAACGTGTTCACCCGCCGAACCGAGGAAATAAGTGTTAGGGATTGGATTCTACCCTGGAGAAAGTCTCTTTGATGTGTGATGTCACAGCAGATGACATCACGTGTATGTGTATCCATTGTAATGGCTGTACTGTACTTTACTTACACTATGTACAGTTATACTGGGGGTTTACAAAGGATTTGACGATTACAGTTTTAACCCCTTCAGGGTCACAGCCCTTTTTGGTCTTGAGGACACAGGAAATTTTCATTTTTATGTTTAAAATTTTTCCTCCTCCCCTTCTAAGAGCCATAAATCTTAAAATGTTCAACCTAAAGACCCATATGAGGGTTTGTTTCTTTTACCAACTGTACTTTGTAATGAAACTTTTAATTTTAACATAAAATATATGGTACTATAAAAATGTATATATATTATTTGCGGCAGGAAATTGAGAAGTAAACGGCAATTTTGCAACTTTTGATAGTTTTTATTTTTACACAGTGAAGTGTATGATAACACCGACATGTTCTTTTTATACTGTGGGTCAATGTTTGGGTACACGCTTTACTCTTTTTTGTACTGTTTAAAAAAAAAAAATCAAACTTTTTGAACATTGTAAGTACGTTTTAAATTGTACGAGGGCTAATTTTTTTCCGAATACATCCCTGCATAAGGAAAAAGTCATAGAGGTCAGAAGAGGACAATTTTAAACGTACTAATTTTGGTGCAAAAAGTTATAACTTTTAATGTTAAACAAAATCAAACCTTAATGAGCTGGATATCAATTTAATTGTATGGATCTAAAGAACAAGGTGTCATTTTTACCGAAAAGTGCACTGTGTAGAATCGGAAGTCCCTAAAAAAAAATTCTAAATGGTGTTTTTTTTTTTTTTCATATTTTGCCCCACTAATATTTTTTTTCTCGTTTTGCTGTAGATTTTGTGGTGAAATGATTGATGTCATTACAAAGTACAATATGTGGCGCAAAAAAACAGCCCCATAGGAGTCTGTGTTATGATTTTAAGAAGGTGAGGAGGAAAAAACTTAAGCGCAAAAATGAAAACCTGTTGTCCTGAATTTTTCATGTTCACTGCACCTGCACTCACATTTAACCCCTGGACATGTTTTATTCATATGGTTATGCTTGTATTGGCACTTAATCTGTGATTTGTTGTTTTTATCGGTACCACATTTGCGTACATGTGATTTTTGATGACTTTTTTTTATTTTATTTTTTTCTGGGATGTGATCACAATTCAGCATTGGACTTTTTTTATTTTTACGTTTTATGCCCTTCACCATATGGAATCATTAACACTATATTTTAATAATTCTGACTTTTCTGGACATTGTTATGCCAAATATGTTGATTTATTTTATTTTTTTTACAAATTTTTATTTGTAAAATGGGAAGAGGGGGAATTCATTTTTTTATTGGAGGAGATACTTATTCCCATTATTAAATTATAACTGTTAATAGCTATCTTTTGATTTTTAATACTGATCAGTAATATCGACAATCTACTTCTCTGGTCTCAAGATCTCTGGAGATGGCGCACTACAATGCTCAGAAGAGGAGGAGCGCCATTGAGCTTTTGGAGAGAGAATTTGTTTGGAATGGGAGTCAGGGACCATGTGCATTTACAAATGCCCCCGTGGTGCCAGAACAGTGGACCCCCCACATGTGAACCGATTTTGGAAACTACACCCCTCACAGAATTTAATAAGGGGTGCAGTGAACATTTACACCCCACTGGCGTTTGACAGGTCTTTGGAACAGTGGGCTGTGCAAATGAAAAAATGCATTTTTCATTTTCAAGGACCACTGTTCCAAAATTCTGTCAGACACCTGTGGGGTGTAAATGCTCACTGTACCCCCTTATTACATTACATGAGGGGTGTAGTGTCCAAAATGGGATTACATGTGGGGGGGGTCCATTGTTCTGGTACTATGGGGGCTTTGTAAACACACGTGGCCTTCAATTCCGGACAAAATTTATCTTCAAAAGCCCTATGGCACTCCTCCTCTTCTCAGCATTGTAGTTCACCCGCAGAGCACTTCACATCCACATATGGGGTATGTTCTTAATCAGAAGAACAAATTTTGGGGGGCTTTTTTTCCTATTTTCCCTTGTGAAAATGAAAAATTTAGGGTAATGCCAGCATTTTAGTGAATTTTTTTTTGTTTTTTTCATTTTCCCATCCAACTTTAATGAAAATTCTTTAGTGTTAAGGCTCACTATACCCCTTATGTTCTGTGCGGGTTGTAGTTTCCAAAATGGGGTCACATGTGGGTATTTATTTTTTTGCGTTTATGTCTAAACCACTGTAAAATCAGCCACCCCTGTGCAAATCACCAATTTAGGCCTCAAATGGGCTCTCACTCCTGAGCCTTGTTGTGCGTCTGAGAGCATTTTACACCCACATATGGGGTATTTCCGTGCTTTTCCTTTTACCGCTTGTGAAAATAAAAAGTATGGGGAAACATCAGCATGTTAGTGTAAAAATTTTAATTTTTTTACACTAACAGGCTGGTGTAGCCCCCAACTTTTCCTTTTCATAAGGGGTAAAAGGAGAAAAAGCCCCCCAAAATTTGTATTGCAATTTCTCCCAAGTACGGAAATACCCCATATGTGTCCCTAAACTGTTTCCTTGAAATACGACAGGGCTCCAAAGTCAGAGAGCGCCATGTGCATTTGAGGACTAAATTATTGATTGCATAGGGGTGGACATAGGGGTATTCTACGCCAGTGATTCCCAAACAGGGTGCCTCCAGCTGTTGCTAAACTCCCAGCATGCCTGGACAGTCTTTGGCTGTCCGGAAATGCTGGGAGTCGTTGCTTTGCAACAGGTGGAGGCTCCGTTTTGGAAACACTGCCATACGATACATTTTTCATTTTTCTTTATTGAAGCGGAAAACTCACTGTAAACTCGCCCGTGTGAATGTACCCTGTACAGACCGTGCCTGCTGGGAGTTGAACTTTTGCAACAGCTGGAGGCACACTGGTTGGAAAACCTTCAGTTAGGTTCTGTTACCTAACTCAGTATTTTCCAACCATTGTGCCTCCAGCTGTTGCAAAACTACAACTCCCAGCATGTACTGATCGCCAAAGGGCATGCTGGGAGGGTGGGCCATTTATATGGATACACCTTAATAAAATGGGAATGGTTGGTGATATTAACTTCCTGTTTGTGGCGCATTAGTATATGTGAGGGGGGAAACTTTTCAAGATGGGTGGTGACCATGGCGGCCATTTTGAAGTTGGCCATTTTGAATCCAACTTTTGTTTTTTCAATAGAAAGAGGGTCATGTGACACATCAAACTTTTTGCGAATTTCAAAAGAAAAACAATGATTTGCTTGGTTTTAATGTTCATGAGTTATTTAGAAGTTTCTGACCACTTCTAAAATGTGTTCAATGTGCTGCCCATTGTGTTGGATTGTCAATGCAACCCTCTTCTTCCACTCTTCACACACTGATAGCAAAACCGCAGGAGAAATGCTAGCACAGGCTTCCAGTATCCGTAGTTTCAGGTGCTGCAGAATGGGCAAAAGAAATATTGGAACAGGACCCTCAGTTTACGCAGAAGATTTGTTCAGTGATGAGGCAAACTTTTATGTGAATGGTGAAGTTAAAGGGGTACTCCACCCCTAGACATCTTATCCCCTATACAAAGGATAGGGGATAAGATGCCTGATGGCCGTCACGCCCCTTCCCATAGACTTGCATTGAGGGGACGGGGCGTGACGTCACATGAGGGCGGAGTCATAACATCACAAACTTCTGTTCCCATGGTCGGGACTCAGACCCTCCAGCGCTTCCCGAGCAGAAAAAAGGTGGGTGCCGCATGCTATATTGCGGGGGTCCCCAGCGGCGGGACCCCCGTGATCAGACATCTCGCTATAAGATGTCTAGGGGTGGAGTACCCCTTTAACAATCAAAACCACCGCTATTGGTCTGACACTAACCCACATTGCATAGATCCCTCCAAGACTGTTGGAACACAAAAATTGATGGTATGGTGTAGTATATGGGGTACAAAGATAGTGGGGCCATTCTTCATCAATGGAAACCTCAAGGCCACTGGATATGCGAAATTGCTACATGATGATGTGTTTCCCTCTTTATGCACTGAAGCTGGCACGTTCCCTGAGTTTTTTCTAGCAAGATGGTGACCACCACATTATGGGTGTCAGGTCCGAGCATTCCTAGATGAAAAGTTTCCTGGAAAGTGGATTGGTCGTCGTGGGCCAGTTGAAAGGCCCCCAAGGTCTCCCGATCTGACCCCCTTAGACTTTTATCTTTGGGGTCATCTTAAGGCAATTGTCTATTCTGTGAAGATACGAGATGTGCAGCACCTGAAACTACGGATACTGGAAGCCTGTGCTAGCATTTCTCCTGCGGTGTATATAGTAGTATATAGCAGTGTATATGGATACTGGAAGCCTGTGCTAGCATTTCTCCTGCGGTGTTGCTATCAGTGTGTGAAGAGTGGGAGAAGAGGGTTACATTGACAATCCAACACAATGGGCAGCACATTGAACACTATGTAAGTGGTCAGAAATTTGTAAACAACTCATGAAAGAATAAAGTTACGTTACAACCAAGCACATCATTGTTTTTCTTGTGAAATTCCCAATAAGTTTCATGTGTCATATAACCCTCTTCTTATTGAAAAAAACTAAAGTTGGATTCAAAATGGCCAACTTCAAAACGGCCGCCATGGTCACCACCCATCTTGAAAAGTTTCCCCCCTCACATATACTAATGTGCCACAAACAGGAAGTTAATATCACCAACCATTCCCATTTTATTAAGGTGTATCCATATAAATGGCCCACCCTACAGTTATGCAACAGTTGGAGGTACGCAACTACAACTCCCAGCATGCCAAGACAGCTGTTTGGGCACGCTGGGATTTGCAGTTTTGCAACATCTGGAGGGCTACAGTTTAGAGACCACTGCACAGTGATCTCCAAATTGTGGCCCTCCAGATATTGCTAGGCAACTCACCAGCTTCCGTAGGATCCAGGGAGCCGTACCGCCATCCTTTTCTGCCGCCGATCGCTGCCCGCTGCTGCCACCGATGGGTAAGTGGACTTCGGTGACGGTCCCTGACGGTTTCCCCGTTCTGACCCACCTATTGTGGGTGGGCAGGATGGGGAAACCGAAAGTTAACCCCCCCCCCCCTGTCCCCAAACTGCTAAAACTAAATAAATAAATGTTTTATGGTCACTGCACTTGCACTCACATTTAACCCCACGACATGTTGTATTCCTATAGTAATTGCTTGTATGGGCACTGGTAATCATGGAATATTATATGAGATGCTCCGCCAGAATTTTCCATGATTCAAAATTTGGTGCCAAACTCAGCAATTTTGGACGCAAAAAAAAAAGGGTTGCGAAAAAGAACTCTCACATATTTTAGTCCCTTAAGGACAGAGCCCTTTTTCACCTAAAAGGGGTACTCTGCCCCTAGACATCTTATCCCTTATCCAAAGGATAGTGGATAAGATGGAAGATTGCCGGGGTCCCACTGCTGGGGACCCCCAGGATCTCTGCTGCGCCACACCTCTATTGTTACTGCACAGAGCGTGTTTGCTCTGCGCGTAATGACGGGTGATACAGGGGATGGAGCATCGTGATGTCACGGCTCCGCCCCCTTGTGACGTCACGACCCGCCCCCTCAATACAAGTCTATGGGCACCCCCTGCCACAGACTTGCATTAAGGGATTGGGCCGTGATGTCACAAGGGGCGGAGCTGTGACGTCACGCTGCTCCATCCCCTGTATCACCCGTCATTACGCAGAGAGTGAACTCGCTCTGTGCAGTAATAATAGTGCGGTGCCGCAGCGGCGATCCCGGGGGTCCCCAGCAGAGGGACCCCGGCGATCGGACATCTTATACCCTATCCTTTGGATAGGGGATAAGATGTGTAGGGGCAGAGTACCCATTTAAGGATTCAGCCCTTTTTTGCAATTCTGACCACTGTCACTTTATACATTAATAACTCTAAGATGCTTTTACTGATTATTCTGATTCCGAGATTGTTTATTCGCGACATATTCAACTTTAACACAGTGGTAAATTTTCATCGTTACTTGCATCCATTCTTGGTGAAAAATCCCCAAATTTCATGAAAATGTTGAAAATTTTGCATTTTTCTAACTTTGAAACTCTCTGCTTTTAAGGAAAATGGATATTGCAAATAAATTATATATTGATTCCCATATACAATATGTCTACTTTATATTTGCATCATGAAGTTGATATGTTTTTGCTTTTGGAAGACATCAGAGGGCTTCAAAGTTCAGCAGCAATTTTCCACAAAATTTTTTCAGGGACCAGTTCAGTTTTGAAGTGCGTTTGAGGGGTCTTCTTATTAGATATACCCCATATATGATCCCATTATAAAAACTGCACCCCCCAAAGTATTCAAACTGACATTCAGAAAGTGTGTTAACCCTTTCGGTGTTTCACAAGAATAGCAGCAACGTTAAGGAGAAAATTCAAAATCTTCATTTTTTACACTCGCATGTTCTTGTAGAACCATAGAAACATAGAATGTGTCGGCAGATAAGAACCATTTGGCCCATCTAGTCTGCCCAATAATCTGAATACTATGAATAGTCCCTGGCCCTATCTTATATGAAGGATAGCCTTATGCTTATCCCATGCATGTTTAAACTCCTTCACTGTATTTGCAGCGACCACTTCTGCAGGAAGGCTATTCCATGTATCCACTACTCTTTCAGTAAAGTAATACTTCCTGATATTAATGCAAAGACCTTTGCCCCTCTAATTTAAAACTATGTCCTCTTGTGGTAGTTTTTCTTCTTTAAAATATGCTCTCCTACTTTTCCTTGTTGATTCCCTTTATGTATTTAACCCCTTAAGGACATAGGGCGTATCCATATGCCCCCGTTTCCAAGTCCTTAAGGACCGAGGGCGTATGGATACGCCCTGAGCATTTCCGGCCCCCACCGATAGCCGGAGGGGATCCCGGCATATCGCCCAGGGGGGTCATTATGTCCCCCCATGTCGGCGATTGCCGCAGATCGCTGGACAATTCAGTCCAGCGATCTGCGGCAGATTCCGGGTCAATCGGGTCTCCAGTGACCCGATGACCCGGAATTACTGGCTGATCGGGGCCGTCAGAGACGGCCCCGAACAGCCAGAGCCAGCAGGGGTGAGGTGGCACTGGTGCCACCTCACGATCGCCCTGATTCGTCGGCCGGATTACCGGCCGACCAATCAGGGCGCCTGCTGCGTCTGTCACTCCCGCAACCCGCTCCGCCCCTCTTCCGGAGGACGTGAGCGGGTGCGGGAAGACGACCCCCGGTGCTGGGGACCCCGATCCCCGGCGTCCCTGTTGGGATCGGGGCCCCAGGAGCAGCGGCGGCGGCGGAGACGACGAGGGACTGACCTGTGCGGCTGGATCGTTGGAGGTGAGTGACAGCCTCCTGCTGTTGCTTAGCAACAGCTCCCAGCATGCAACAAGGGCATGCTGGGAGCTGTAGTTATGCAACAGCAGGAGGCAGACCACCACAACTCCCAGCATGCCCTTATGGGCATGCTGGGACTTGTAGTTTTGCAACAGCTGAAGGCACATTCTTTCTATGGAAAAGTGTACCTTCAGCTGTTGTGTAACTACAACTCCCAGCTTGCACAATCAGCTAAAGTGCATGCTGGGAGTTGTAGTGGTGCATCTGGTGGTTGCATAACTACAACTCCCAGCATGCCTGTTGGCTGTCGGTGACTGCTGAGAGTTGTAGTTTTGCAACGGCTGAAGGCACACTGAGTTAAGTAGTAAACCAGTGTGTCTCCAGCTGTTGCATAACTACAATCCCCAGCATCCCCAGCCAATGTAGTATGCCTCCGGCTGTTGCATAACTACAAGACCCAGCATGCCCTTCCGCTGTCCGTACATGCTGGGGGTTGTAGCTTTTGCAACAGCTGAAGGCACACTGGTTGCAAATCACTGAGTTTGTTACCAAACTCGGTGTTTCACAACCTGTGTGTCTCCAGCTGTTGCAAAACTACAACTCCCAGCATGCACTGATAGACCGTACATGCTGGGAGTTGTAGTTTTGCAACAGCTGGATGTTTCCCCCCCCCAATGTGAATGTACAGGTACACTCACATGGGCGGAGGATTACAGTAAGTATCCGGCTGCAAGTTTGAGCTGTGGCAAATTTTCTGTCGCAGCTCAAACTGCCAGCGAGAAACTACTGTGAACCCCCCGCCCGTCTGACTGTACCCTAAAAACACTACACTACACTAACACACAATAAAATAAAAAGTAAAAAACACTACATATACACATACCCCTACACAGCCCCCCTTCCCAATAAAAATGAAAAACGTCTGGTACGTCACTGTTTCCAAAACGGAGCCTCCAGCGGTTGCAAAACTACAACTCCCAGCATGCACTGATAGACCGTCCATGCTGGGAGTTGTAGTTTTGCAACAGCTGGATGTTCCCCCCCCCCAATGTGAACGTACAGGGTACACTCACATGGGCGGAGGATTACAGTAAGTATCCGGCTGCAAGTTTGAGCTGCGTCAAATTTTCTGCCGCAGCTCAAACTGCCAGCGAGAAACTACTGTGAACCCCCGCTCGTGTGACTGTACCCTAAAAACACTACACTACACTAACACAAAATAAAATAAAAAGTAAAAAAACACTACATATACACATACCCCTACACAGCCCCCCTCCCCTCCCCAATAAAAATGAAAAACGTCTGGTACGCCACTGTTTCCAGAACGGAGCCTCCAGCTGTTGCAAAACAACTACTCCCAGTATTGCCAGATAGCCACTGACTGTCAAGGCATGCTGGGAGTTTAACAACAGCTGGAGGCCCCCTGTTTGGGAATCACTGGCGTAGAATACCCCTATGTCCACCCCTATGCAATCCCTAATTTAGGCCTCAAATGCGCATGGCACTCTCACTTTGGAGCCCTGTCGTATTTCAAGGCAACAGTTTAGGGTCACATATGGGGTATCGCCGTACTCGGGAGAAATTGTGTTACAAATTATGGGGGGTATTTTCTGTTATTACCCTTTTTAAAAATGTAAAATTTTTGGGAAAACAAGCATTTTAGGTAAAAAAAATAATTTTTTTTTTACATATGCAAAAGTCATGAAACACCTGTAGGGTATTAAGGTTCACATTACCCCTTGTTACGTTCCCCGAGGGGTCTAGTTTCCAAAATGGTATGCCATGTGGTTTTTTTTTTGCTGTTCTGGCACCATAGGGGCTTCCTAAATGCGACATGCCCCCAGAGCAAAATTTGCTTTCAAAAAGCCAAATGTGACTCCTTCTCTTCTGAGACCTGTAGTGCGCCAGCAGAGCAATTTTCACCCCCATATGGGGTGTTTTCTGAATCGGGAGAAATTGGGCTTCAAATTTTGGGGGGTATTTCCTGCTATTACCCTTTTTAAAAATGTTAACATTTTGGGAAACCAAGCATATTAGGTAAAAAATAAAAAAAAATTTTTACATATGCAAAAGTCGTGAAACACCTGTAGGGTATTAAGGTTCACATTACCCCTTGTTACGTTCCCCGAGGGGTCTAGTTTCCAAAATGGTATGCCATGTGTTTTTTTTTTTGCTGTTCTGGCACCATAGGGGCTTCCTAAATGCGACATGCCCCCAGAGCAAAATTTGCTTTCAAAAAGCCAAATGTGACTCCTTCTCTTCTGAGACCTGTAGTGCGCCAGCAGAGCAATTTTCACCCCCATATGGGGTGTTTTCTGAATCGGGAGAAATTGGGTTTCAAATTTTGGGGGGTATTTTCTGCTATTACACTTTTTAAAAATGTAAAATTTTTGGGAAACCAAGCATTTTAGGTAAAAAAAATATATTTTTTTTTACATATGCTAAAGTCGTAAAACACCTGTGGGGTATTAAGGTTCACTTTACCCCTTGTTACGTTCCCTGAGGAGTCTAGTTTCCAAAATGGTATGCCATGTGTGTGTTTTTGCTGTTCTGGCACCATAGGGGCTTCCTAAAGGTGACATGCCCCCCAAAAACCATTTGACGCTCCTTCCCTTCTGAGCCCTCTACTGCGCCCGCTGAACAATTAACATAGACATATGAGGTATGTCCTTACTCAAGAGAAATTGGGCTACAAATACAAGTAAACATTTTGTCCTTTTACCCCTTGTAAAAATTAAAAAATTGGGTCTACAAGAAAATGCGAGTGTAAAAAATGAAGATTTTGAATTTTCTCCTTCACTTTGCTGCTATTCCTGTGAAACACCTAAAGGGTTAATACACTTACTGAATGTCATTTTGAATGCTTTGGGGGGTGTAGTTTTTATAATGGGGTCTTTTATGGGGCATTTCTAATATGAAGGCCCTTCAAATCCACTTCAAACGTGAACTGGTCCATGAAAAATAGCGAGTTTGAAAATTTTGTGAAAAATGTCAAAATTGCTGCTGAACTTTGAAGCCCTCTGGTGTCTTCCAAAAGTAAAAACTCATAAATTTTATGATGCAAACATAAAGTAGACATATTGTATATGTGAACCCCAAAAAAATATATTTTGAATATCCATTTTCCTTACAAGCAGAGAGCTTCAAAGTTAGAAAAATGCAAAATTTTCATTTTTTTCATCAAATTTGGTGATTTTTCACCAAGAAAGGATGCAAGTTACCATAAAATTTTACCACTAAGTTAAAGTAGAATATGTCACGAAAAAACAATCTCGGAATCAGAATGATAACTAAAAGCATTCCAGAGTTATTAATGTTTAAAGTGACAGTGGTCAGAATTGCAAAAAACGCTCTGGTCCTTAAGGTGAAAAAGGGCTCGGTCCTTAAGGGGTTAAAAGTCTCTATCATATCCCCTCTGTCTCTTCTTTCTTCCAAACTATACATGTTAAGGTCCTTTAACCCCTTAAGGACCGGGGGGTTTTCCGTTTTTGCATTTTCGTTTTTTGCTCCTTGCCTTTAAAAAATCATAACTCTTTCAATTTTGCACCTAAAAATCCATATGATGGCTTATTTTTTGCGCCACCAATTCTACTTTGTAATGACATCAGTCATTTTGCCCAAAAATCTACGGTGAAACGAAAAAAAAAATCATTGTGCGACAAAATTGAAAAAAAAAAACACAGTTTTGTAACTTTTGGGGGCTTCCGTTTCTACGTAGTACATTTTTTATCTTTATTTTGTAGGTCCATACGATTAAAATGATACCCTACTTATATAGGTTTGATTTTGTCGGACTTCTGGAAAAAATCATAACTACATGCAGGAAAATTAATACGTTTAAAATTGTCATCTTCTGACCCCTATAACTTTTTTATTTTTCTGTGTATGGGTAGTATGAGGGCTAATTTTTTGCGCCGTGATCTGAAGTTTTTAACGATACCATTTTTTTGCATTGATAGGACTTATTGATCGCTTTTTATTCATTTTTAAATGATATAACAAGTGACCAAAAATGCACTATTTTTTTCCGCGCACGCCATTGACCGAGCGGTTTAATTAATGATATATTTTTATAATTCGGACATTTCCGCACGCAGTGATACCATATATGTTTATTTATTTTTTTTATTTACACTGTGTTTTTTTTTTTATTGGAAAAGGGGGGTGATTCAAACTTTTAATAGGGGAGGAGTTAAATGATCTTTATTCACTTTTTTTTGCAGTGTTATAGGTCCCATGGGGACCTATAACACTGCACAAACTGATCATCATTGATCACTGGTTTCTCATAAGAAACCAGTGATCAACGATTCTGCCGCATGACTGCTCAGGCCTGGATCTCAGGCACTGAGCAGTCATTCGGCGATCGGACAGCGAGGAGGCAGGTGGGGGCCCTCCCGCTGTCCTGTCAGCTGTTCGGGATGCCGCGATTAGCCGCGGCTAACCCGAACAGCCCGACTGAGCTAGCCGGCCACTTTCGGTTTCACTTTTAGCCGCGCGGCTCAGCTCTGAGCGCGCGGCTAAACGGTTAATAGCGCGCGGCGCCACGATCGGCGCTGCGCGCTATTAGAGGCGGGTCCTGGCTTCACTATGACGCCGGGCCCGCCGTGATATGACGCGGGGTTACTGTGTAACCCCACGTTATATCAGGAGAGCAGGACCAAGGGCGTACCTGTACGCCCTTGGTCCTTAAGGAGTTAACCTTTCCTTGTAAGTTTTATTCTGCAATCCATGTACTAGTTTAGTAGCTCTTCTCTGAACTCTCTCTAGAGTATCTATATCCTTCTGGAGATACGGCCTCCAGTACTGCGCACAATACTCCAATTGAGGTCTCACCAGTGTTCTGTACAGCGGCATGAGCACTTCTCTCTTTCTACTGCTTATACCTCTCCCTATACAGCCAAGCATTCTGCTAGCGTTTCCTGCTGCTCTTTTACATTGTCTTCCTACCTTTAAGTCTTCTGAAATCATTACCCCTAAATCAATTTCCTCAGATACTGAGGTCAGGGCAGTGTAAAATAATCTATATTCTGCCTGAGGGTTTTTACGCCCCAGGTGCATTATCTTGCACTTATCCACATTTAATTTCAGTTGCCAGAGTTCTGACCATTCTTCTAGTTTGCCTAAATCCTTTTCCAATTGGCGGATCCCTCCAGGAACATCAACCCTGTTACATATCTTTGTGTCATCAGCAAAAAGACATACCTTACCATCGAGACCTTCTGTAATATCGCTAATGAAGATATTAAACAATATTGGTCCCAGTACAGATCCCTGAGGTCCCCACTGGTGACAAGACCTTGCTCTGAATATTCTCCATTGACTACAACCCTCTGTTGTCTGTTACTCAGCCACTGCCTAATCCACTCAACAATATTGGAGTCCAAGCTCTATGACTGTAGTTTATTGATAAGTCTTCTATGTGGGACAGTGTCAAAAACCTTACTAAAATTTAGATATGTGATGTCTACTGCCCCTCCGCCATCTATTAGTTTAGTCACCCAGTCAAAAAAAATCTATAAGATTTGTTTGACATGATCTCCCTGAAGTCAACCCATGTTGTTTTTCATCTTGCAATCCATGGGATTTTAGATGTTCCACAATCTTATCCTTTAGTAGGGTTTCCATTAATTTCCCCACTATTGATGTCAGACTTACTGGCCTATAGTTGCTTGATTCCTCCTTACTACCTTTCTTGTGAATGGGCACAACATTTGCTAATTTCCAATCTTTCCACGGCTCCTGTTACCATTGATTGGTTAAATAAATCTGCTAACGGTTTTGCTAGCTCACCACTAAACTCTTTTAATAATTTTGGGTGTATCCCATCAGGCCCCTGTGATTTATTTGTCTTCACTTAAGGCAGTCGGCTAGCCCCTTATTCTCTTCTACATGCCTTCCTTCCTTTGTTTTTAATTTAGTTATTCCTTTTTTTGATTTCCTTTTTTCATTTATATATCTGAAGAATGTCTTATCCCCTTTATTCACAGACTGAGCTAGTTTTTCTTCTGCCTGTGCTTTAGAAGTCCTTATAACTTGCTTGGTCTCTTTCTGCCTATCTTCATTGCTCTGGTTGTTTTATAATTACTAAATGCTAGTTTTTAGTTTTTTATGATTTTGGCCACTTCTGCTGAGTACCACAGTGGTCTCTTCCTTTTTCTGCTTTTACTGACAAGTCTTGTGCAATTTTCTGTTGCCTTCAATTAAGCGTCTTTTAAGTAGTCCCATTTCTCCTGAACTCCATGTAATTTGTTCCAGTCTGATAGGGACTCATTTATGACTAATCTCATTTTTGAAAAGTCTGTTTTTCTAAAATCTAAAACTTTTGTTTTTGTGTGGTGTGACTCCTTCACTGTTCTTATATTAAACCACACTGACTGGTGATCACTAGATCCAGAGCTTTCGCCAACAATAACATCATATACCAAATCCCCATTTGTGAAAACCAAATCCAAAATGGCCTCCTTCCGCGTTGGCTCCTCAACCACTTGTTGTAGAAATAATCCCAGTAGGTAATTTAGAATATTTGTACTCCTGGCAGAACTAGCTATTTTGGTTTTCCAGTTTATATCCGGAAGATTGAAGTCTCCCATAATGATAACTTCTCCTTTCATTGTCATTTTAGATATTTTTTCAACTAGTAGATCATCTACTTCTTTAACTTGGCCAGGTGGTCTGTATATCACACCTACACAAGTTACTGCATGGTTACCAAACTGCAACGTAACCCAAACTGACTCTGTGGTTTCCTCACTAACTTGTATTAGGTTAGATTTTATGCTATCTTTCACATACAGGGCCACTCCTCCTCCTTTCTTGCCTTCTCTGTCTCTTCTGTATAAAGAGTACCCTGGTATGGATATGTCCCAGTTATTCCATTCATTAAACCATGTCTCAGTAACGGCATTGGTTGTGTAGTGTTTTTATGGTACATTCACATGGGCGGAGATTTACAGTAAGTTTGAGCTGCGATGGAAAATTTGGAAAAACTCCCAGCATGCACTGGCAGACCATATATGCTGGGAGTTGTATTTTTGCAACAGCTGGAGGCACACTGGTTGCAAAACACTGAGGTAGGTAACAAACTATGTTTCACAACCAATGTGTCTCCAGCTGTTGCAAAACTGCAACAATCAGCATGCATTGACAGCCGAAGGGCATGCTGAGAGTTGTAGTTTTGCAACAGCTGGAGGCACATTGCTACAACTCCCAGCATACCCTTTGGTAGTCTGTGCATGTTGGGAGGTGTAGTTATGAAAAACTAGATGCACACTTTTTCATAGAAAAAATGTGCCTCCAGCTGTTGCATTACCACAACTCCAAGCATGCACAGACTACCAAAGGGCATGCTGGGAGTTGTAGTTGGAACTCCAGCTGTTGCAAAACTACAACTCCCAGCATTCCCTTTGGCTTTGCATGCCGAGAGTTGTTGCTAAGCAACATCAGGAGGTGAACAGGCCTCACCTCCTGCTGTATCCTGCCGCCGGGACCGCCGCACTGTATCCTGCCGCCGGGCCCAATCCTGCTGCTGCTTCGACCGATCAATCACGTGATCGTGAGGTGTCACCCATGCCACCTCACTCCTGCTGAGTAAGGGGGAATGGGGCTGTCTCGGACAGCCCCATTCACCCTTTTTTTCCGGGTCACCGGGTCACCAGAGACCCAATTGACACGGAATAACCACAAATCGCACATCTGAATGGACCTCTGGACCCCCCTGGGCAATATGCCGGGATGCCTGCTGAACGATATCAGCAGGCATCCCGGTCCATGCCCAGCGATCGGCAGGAGCTGGAAGAACGCAGGGCATACCTATATGCCCTGAGTCCTTAAGGACTCGGAAATGGGGGCATATGGATACGCCCTGCGTCCTTAAGGGGTAAATATTTTAAAAGCAGCACAAGAGACCTTTAAAAATGTGAGGAGAAAAAAAATGGTGTGATTAATATCGCTGGAACAGAAATTACAGTAATTTTTTAATATCTCACCCAATGTGAACTGAACTCAACCCACTTGTAAGTCTGAGTTTACCTGCTACTTCATTGAGATGTGGTGACTGGGGTGTAGCAGTATGTAACAGGGTCTGGTGGTATAAACCCTGGGGGCAAGATGTTGTTAACCCCTTAGTGTTCGTGACGCCAGGATGTGGTTATTCCGGTATGGTAACCGCTGTCAACCAATCCAGAAATGGTTTGTAATAAAGGAATGTCCACAGCAAGGATTCTGAATAAACTGGAACTTTTACTTGAAATGTTTAGGGAACAGTCATTACAATTATGCAGTTCCTTCAGAAGCAACCGGGACACAGGATACCTTGCAGGTTTGCTGGGACTTGTAGTTTTGAGGATATTTATGCAGGCCACTGTGCTACTAATATATTCCTTAGCTGAGGAGTAGTCACTGGATTTGTAGAAAGAATTGTAACTCACGTTTTAGAAGTGGCTGTGTTTCTTTAGGCTTTGGCCTAGATGAGATGAATTTGCAGTATACAGGACTTTGTGCTTCCTTTTAAGTCCAAGAGATAAGAGAGAGAATAGAGACTACAGCCCCTTATATACTAGGGGGCTGGACTAAAGCCCATTGGTTGCTAATGCCTGGGGTTCCTGTGCCCATGGAACACTGGGTATATCACATGACAGTAGATCACATGACCAAGGAAGGTCCTATACATTTTATACAAACTGTACAACTTTATACATATGAATAATAGATGCACATAATGAATATACACTGCATTTATATGAGACAACAAGGGGGGAGCCCTGCAGGAGAGCCCTATGGACCTAAGAGACTCTTCCTGAGGGGACAGGTCCTGTACCGGGACACCTCAAACCCCCTTGTTTAATGAAAGTCGCCCTCAACGTCTGTCCCCTTAGGGAGAGGAGCGAAATGGCCATTGGGCCGAATGTAGTCCTGAAGCATTTAACTATAACGTCCAATTTCAGTACACATTAAAATGTCCATACATGCTCTGTAACTTGGGAACAGGAGGATATTGGTTAATTTTAGTACTTGCTGGATATAATTTACCATTTAATGGTTGAGACAAGGTTCCTTAAAGGGGTACTCCGCTGCCCTGTGTCGGAAGCTCCGCTCCCCAGCGTCCGGAAGTTTATTGTTCCTGACGCTGTGTGCGGGCTTCTGTGTTCAGGGCTGCCCCTCGTGACGTCACGCCCGCCCCCTTCATGATGTCATGCCCGCCCCCTCAATGAAAGTCTATGGGAAGGGGGCATGATGGCCATCGTGCCCCCCTTCGCATAGTCTTTCGCTGAGGGGGGAGGGCGTGACATCACGAAGGGGGCGGGCGTGACGTCACGAGGGGCAGCCCTGAACACGGAAGCCCGCACACAGCGTCCGGAACAATAAACTTCCGGACGCTGGGAAGCGG
The DNA here is from genome assembly GCF_029499605.1 of Hyla sarda. Lineage (NCBI taxonomy): Eukaryota > Metazoa > Chordata > Amphibia > Anura > Hylidae > Hyla > Hyla sarda. The sequence continues at coordinate 468,724,023 of NC_079190.1, forward strand.
AGCATCGGACACAGGGCAGCGGAGTACCCCTTTAAGAACACAGCCATGAATATGGTAACAATACTTTTACATTTTACAACAATACCTTTATTTATTTTTATTATTTTTTTTTTATAGAGATATACCTACATATTATTATGCATCTCTAGTGACTATGCACATATTATTAGTACTATCATATTTGACTGACTGACAATCTTACTGACATTTGACTGCTATATAGAGTGGGGATCAAAAGTTTGGGCACCCCATGTAAAAATTTGTATTAAAGAAGCCAAGGAAAGATGGAAAAATATCCAAAAGGCATCAAATTACAGATTTGACATTCTTATAATACGTCAACAAAAGTTAGATTTTATTTCCATCATTTACACTTTCAAAATAACAGAAAACAAAAAGATGGCGTCTGCAAAAGTTTGGGTACCCTGCAGAATTTATAGCATGCACTGCCCCCTTTGCACAGCTGAGACCTGCCAGTGTCATGGATTGTTCTCAATCATCATCTGGGAAGACCAGGTGATGTGAATCTCAAAGGTTTTAAATGCCCAGACTCATCTGACCTTGCCCCAACAATCAGCACCATGGGTTCTTCTAAGCAGTTGTCTAGAAATCTGAAACTGAAAATAGTTGATGCTCACAAAGCTGGAGACGGCTATGAGAAGATAGCAAAACGTTTTCAGATGTCAATATCCTCTGTTCGGAATGTAATTAAGAAATGGCAGTCATCAGGAACAGTGGAAGTTAAAACAAGATCTGGAAGACCAAAAAAATATCAAACAGAACAGCTCGCAGGATTGTGAGAAAAACAATTCAAAACCCAGAAAGATCTGGCAGACACTGGAGTTGTGGTACACTATTCCACTATAAAAACATACTTGTACAAATATGGTCTTCATGGAAGAGTCATCAGAAGAAAACCTCTTTTACATCCTCACCACAAAAATTAGCGTTTGACCGTTTTGGAAACAAGTTCTGTGGATCGATGAGGTTAAAATTTAACTTTTTGGCCGGAATGAGCAAAAGGTACGTTTGGAGAAGAAGGGGAACAGAATTTAATGAAAAGCACCTCTGTCCAACTGTTAAGCATGGGTGGGAGGATCAATCATGCTTTGGGGTTGTATTGCAGCCAGTGGCACAGGGAACATCTCACGAGTAGAAGGAAAAATGGATTCAATAAAACTTCAGCAAATTTTGGATGATAACTTGATGCCATCTGTGAAAAAGCTGAAGTTAAATAGAGGATGGCTTCTACAAATGGATAATGATCCTAAACACACCTCGAAATCCACGGGGGATTACATCAAGAGGTGTAAACTGAAGGTTTTGCCATGGCCTTCACAATCTCCCAACCTCAACATAATTGAAAATGTATGGATAGATGTTGAAAGAACAGTGCGTGACAGACAGCCCAGAAATCTCAAAGAACTTGAAAACTTTAGTAAGAAAGAATGGGCAAAGATACCTCAAACAAGAATTGAAAGACTCTTGGCTGGCTACAAAAAGTGTTTACAAGCTGTGATACTTGACAAAGGGGGCAGTACAAGATATTAACTCTGCAGGGTGCCCAAACTTTTGCAGACACCATTTTTTTGTTTTCTGTTATTTTGAAAGTGTAATTGATGGAAATAAAATCTAAATTTTGTTGACATATTATAAGAATGTCTAATCTGTAATGTGATGCTTCTTGGAGATTTTTCCATCTTTCCTTGGCTTCTTTATGCACATTAATACAAATTTTTACCTGGGGTGCCCAAACTTTTGATCCCCACTGTATGGTATGCATGATGTCTGCAATGGTTATACATACTCTACATTATCTCACTGTTGCTGCTACTACATTGAGATGTGGTGACTGGGGTGTAGCAGTATGTAACAGGGTCTGGTTGTATAAACCCTGGGGGCAAGATGTTGTTAACCCCTTAGTGTTCGTGACGCCAGGATGTGGTTATTCTGGTATGGTAATCGCCATCAATCAACCCAAGAACGGTTTGTAATAGAGGAATGTCCACAGCAAGGATTCTAAATAAACTGGAACGTTTACTTGTTTAGGGAACAGTCTTTACAATTATGCAGTTCCTTCAGAGGCAACCGGGACACAGGATACCTCACAGGTTTGCTTGGACTTGTTATTATTGAGATATTTAGGTAGACCACTGTGCTACTGATATATTCCTTAGCTGAGGAGTAGTCACTGGATTTGTAGAGAGAATTGTAACTCATGTTTTAGAAGTGGTTGTGTTTCTTTTGGCTTTGGTCTAGATGAGATGAATTTGCAGTATACAGGACTTTGTGCTTCCTTTTGAGTCCAAGAAATAAGAGAGTATAGAGACTACAGCCACTTATATACTAGGGGGCTGGACTAAAGCCCATTGGTTGCTAATGCCTGGGGTTCCTGTGCCGATGGAACTCTGGGTATATCACATGACAGTAGATCACATGACCAATGAAGGTCCTATACATTTTATACAAACTGTACAACTTTATACATATGAACAATTAATACACATAATGAATATACACTGCATTTATAAGACAAGGGGGGAGCCCTGCAGGAGAGCCATATGAACCTAAGGGACTCTTCCTGAGGGGACTTAAGGATGGTACAGGATAGGTCCTGTACCGGGACACCACAAAGCTTAATGTTAATTATAGAAAAAATTTATTATATAACAACTCTATTATTTTATGGTTAAAAATACACACTGCACACCTTGTTAATTGTAGGACACGTACATGCTGGCGTACCCACTAAATTTGAAAATGTTGTGTTAAAATAGAATAAGGCACAAAATAATTGTGTAAGATTTTTACAGACTACGTAAATAACCCATATGTGGCACAAAAATTTTCCTTTAAAAAAAATAAAAAATCCATAGTAATGCAGCTTCATGCACATTTTGGGGTGGGTAATGTACCGAGCCGCTTTTTTTTTGTGTGGCTTCACTATTGTTTATGTGCCTGTTGGTGCTGCGCTGCCTTCCTTCCTGATGTAAACTCCTTCCTCAGCGCGGTGGCGCAAGTCTCCACCCACCAACGTCACAAAATGTGGGCTCAAAATTAAACAAAAAAGCCCCCAGAGTACGGATATTCATGGTGCGGCATAGTGTGTTTTTAATACTTTTTTAATTTCAGAGGAGGGTGGATGGGATGTTGCGGGATAGTTGGAGTGCAGCTATTTAGTGCCAGGGAGGCCAGTCAGGGTGTCACCTGATGCAGTACACCCCCTCCCAGTCACTCTCTAGTAACACTAATGGTAATAAAGGGTAGATAAAGAACTTCGGCTATTAACATAAGGGAAAACTTTTCTGATTTAAAAAAATGCTTTTGCTTCCGTGCGATTTATTTTTCAAAGTCGTGCGACTTTTTGATAAATAGGTCACACATAAGCAAAAGTAAGTTAAAAAACAATTGTCATATAAAAGCCGTACGTTTGAAAAGAATGATAAATCTCTTTCAAAAAGTTTTTTTCTGGAACTTCGTTTCTCGGCACAGACGTCTCTACCATGATATCCGTCTTCCAGAGCTGCCAAGGAGACTTCCAATAACAATACTCCAGATCACAAAAACTCTGGAGACGGCTTCAGCAGCAGCGGAGGAGCAAGATGAGACACACAACTCGTGTTGCTTTTGGCTCCAAAAAAATGGAATCTGCATTAAGTGCAAGTTCCCACTTCAAAGGTTAGGACCATTCCCATATAATCTTACACTAAGAGCTATTCTCATACCGGCCCCACTGCATCTGTACAGCACAGTGTTTCCCAACCAGCGTGTCTCCACCTGTTACATAACTACAACTCCCAGCATGCCCTTTGGCTGTGCATGCTGGGAGTTGTAGTTATGAAACAGTAGGAGGCACACAGGCCTCACCTCCTGCTGCCAGTCATTTCCTGCCCCCAACAGTAAGCTTTCCCCGCCGCTGCACACTACATGGTCGGTACCCGCTCTCGCCCTCCAGACTAGGGGCAGAACGGGTGCCGTCAGGACTGCCCAGAAGATGCCGTGATTCATCAGCCGGTCTCAGCCGACCAATCACCATGAATGTGAGGTGGCACCAGTGCCACCTCACTCCTGCTGGGCAATTGTGATTGGTGCTGTCTCGGACATTTGGTATTCGGTACATTCGGGTAAATCTTTTTATTCTTTTTTGGACTTTTTTAGCGATCCTAAAAAATTTATGGAGATTTTATTAAAATTTCGTAGGGTACCATAAAAAAAATAATAATAAAAAAGATACAGAAGTGATGGAAAAAATTGTATCTAACGAAATGTATCTTTTTTATTGTGAAATGTTTATAAATTTTTAAACAGGGATCAATTTATGTGAGCGGGTAAAGCACTAAAAATGTAGCCGACAATAATAAAAATGTATTGTGTGCGTGTTTTTCACTTTTTTTTAAACATTTTTTAGGTAGTACTACTACTCCCAGCATGAAACACACTGTTCCATGATGGTAGTAGTAGTTACCTGTACTAATTGACAGATCGCCGGGGTCCCTTGTGATCCTCTTGTATAGATGCGGCGGCAGCTCTTCTATGGTCCCCTGTACTCACGTATATATACACATATTCATATTTCCCGCAGAGCTGTGATTGGCCAGATGGTTCCAGCCAATCACAGCTCTCTGTGAGAAATAGGAATATGTGTATATATACGGCCGTGCAGGGGACCATAGGAGCGCGGCCGCCGCATCCATACATTATACAGGAGCATCACAGCGGGTGTCAGGAGTGATACCCGCAGTGATCTTTCCTTTACTACAAGTACTACTACTCCCAACATGGAGTACACTCTGCTCCATGCTGGGAGCTGTAGTACCTGCATTAATAGACAGATCGCAGCAGGTGTCAGAAGTTACACTCGCTGCGATTTGTCTATTAATGCAGGTACTACAGCTCCCAGCATGGAGCAGAGTGTGCTCCATGTTGGGAGTATTAGTACCAGCAGTAAGGGACAGATCCCAGTGGATGTCACTCCTCCTGACACCCGCTGCTATCGCCCTTATGTGAATGTCGGGATCAGCTGTTCTCAGGGCTACAGAGCCGGGAGAACAGCTGACGCTGAGCCGTAGGTATACATCGTATATCTACTGCCCAGCAAGAACTTAAAGTGAACCTGCAATGTGTATACAGTATACACATTGCTGGCTCACTTAACCCCTTGCTGAGCTGTGCGTTATGCGCAAGCCCAGAAAGGGAAGAGTTAACTTACACTGCTGGACAGTGTAGGTTAACCCTTTGGGCGGTATACACTATATACAGCTATCTATAGATAGCTGTATATAGTATATACAGAAGACGAAGTCCGCTTTCTTCCCTCGAGTATCGGGCAGGTCCGTGTAGCTCCGCCCCCCATTGATGGCGTCATTAGGGGGGCGGAGCTACAGAAGGGAACAAGGCTAGTTAATCTGAAGCTCTGTTCACATTGTCCGTTTTGTATAATGTGAACAGACCCTTCTGGCAGTGTCTACCCAGACAGAGAGACTCCAGCTGTTGCTAAACTACAACTCCCAGCATGCCCAGACAGCCATGCTGGGAGTTGTAGTTTTGCACCAATTGGTGGCTCCCTGTTTTGGTAGACATTGCATCATGGTTGCTCTCCCCAGCGGACAGCGCCAAAAATGTCATAACCAATTTTTTGTGTTTTTTTTCTTCTCGTTTCAGATCCGTGTATGCAGAGGATTACTGCAGATTCAATGGATTATGGCGGATTAATTTTTTTTTCTTTTAATAAAATGGTTAACGAGGGCTGTGGGGGAGTGTTTTTTTAAATAAAATAATTTTTCCAATGTGTTGTGTTTTTTATTTAATTGAATTTTCAGGCTTAGTAGTGGAAGCCGGTCTTATTGACTGAATCCATTACTAAGCCAGGGCTTAGTGCTAGCCCCAAAAACAGCTAGTGCTAACCCCCAATTATTACCTCGGTACCCTCCGCCACAGGGGTGCCGGGAAGAGCTGGTACCAACACGCCCGGAGCGTCAAAAATGGCGCTCCTGGGCCTAGGCGGTAACAGGTTGGCATTATTTAGGCTGGGAAGGGAGAGTAACAATGGTCCTCGCCCACCCTGGTAACGTCAGGCTGTTGCTGTTTGGTTGGTATTGTGCTGAGAATGCAAATACGGGGAACCCTATAAGTTTTTTTATTTTTTTAATTTAAATAAAATAAAAAACGTATAGGGTTCCCCGTATTTTCATTCTCAACACAATACCAAACAAACAGCAACAGCCTGATGTTACCAGGGGGGCGAGGACCATTGTTAACGGCCCACCCCAGCCTAAATAACGCCAGCCTGTTACCGCCTAGGAACAGGAGCACCATTTTTGACACTCCGGGCCTTTTGGTACTGGCTCTTCCCGACATCCCTGTGGCGGTGGGTACCGGGGTAATAATTGGGGGTTAGCTCTAGCTGTTTTTGGGGCTAGCACTAAGCCCTGTCTTAGTAATGGAGTAAGTCAATAAGACCAGCTTCCACTACTAAGCCTGAAAATTCAATAAAAAAAAAACACAAGACATTGGAAAAATTATTTTATTTTAAAAACACTCCCCCACAGCCCTCGTTAACCATTTTATTAAAAGAAAAAAATAATCCGCCGTAATCCATCAAATCCGCAGTAATCCTCTGCATACACGCATCTGAAACGAGAAGAAAGAAAAAAAACAAAAAATTGGTTATGACATTTTTGGTGCTGTCCGCTGGAGAGAGCACCCATGATGCAATGTCTACCCAAACAGGGAGCCACCAATTGGTGCAAAACTACAACTCCCAGCATGCCCAGACAGCCTTTGGCTCTCTGGGCATGCTGGGAGTTGTAGTTTAGCAACAGCTGGAGTCTCCCTGTCTGGGTAGACACTGCCAGAAGGGTCTGTTAACATTATGCAAAACGGACAATTTGAACAGAGCTTCAGATTAACTAGCCTTGTTCCCTTCTGTAGCTCTGTCCTCTAATTACGTCATCACTAGGGGCGGAGCTACATGGACCTGCCCGGTACTCGAGGGAAGTAAGCGGACTTCGTCTTCTGTATATACTACATACATGTGGTAGCCCTTGGGGGGTGTATAGTAGGGATGGTATAATGTTGGTATATGAGGGGTTAATATTAACCCAGTCACTCGTGACGCCAGGGTCAGGGCTGGTATGCTGAATCCATGTTCCGGCCTATCGCCGCCCTTCCCAGAAACGATAGGTGCAATGAAATGACTGAAGGTCCACAAGCAGATTTACCTTGAACTTGAATAACTTTACTGCAGTGCTTGCAATATCCAATGCGTAGTAACAGTCTCATATAAGAGTTCTTAGGTTGCTTAGCGACTGGCAGAAGTTGCGGACCTTGCATTAAACTTGTCTCTGAATTTAGGGAGTGATGTGCAGATCCATCCGGATTTAGGGGAAATATTGGGTCCGGTGATACTGCAGAGTGCTTAGGGAATGACACACTCTATAATTTAGATCATTCAGCCGTTGCTGCAAGGCTCAGGCCTAACTCACTGCGATATAGGTCTTCTCTCATCAAGAGCCAGGAGAAAGAGAGAGATAAGATGGCCGCCGCTCCCTTATATGGGCAGGGGGCGTGGCGATTTTGATTGGTCCGAACGTCTACCATTCACTTTACATGGTATCATGGGATTGCTTACATCACAGGATCTATACACATTGCAAAACCCAAAATGAGTCTAGAAATACCAAAGTGAGGCCTGGAACGCATCCAGAATGAGGCTTGGAACGCATCACATGACCGAGGGCCCTCTGACACCATGGAAACAAGTAATTAACCATTTATATACAGAAATAATACTATATACATTATTCTATGGACAAATTAGAAATCTATATAATATAATAGAGGCAACTAGGGGCAAACTGACTAACAGAGATTACTAAGTCCTAGGGACTCTGGCTACGGGGACCCATAGATAAATAAGTACCGTATGAAATGCGGTACTGGGATACCACATACAGCTATCTATAGATAGCTGTATATAGTGTATAACGCCCAAAGGGTTAACCTACACTGTCCAGCAGTGTAAGTTAACTCTTCCCTTGCTGGGCTTGCACATAGTGCACAGCTCAGCAAGGGGTTAAGTGAGCAAGCAATGTGTATACTGTATACACATTGCAAGCTCACTGTAAGTTCTTGCTGGGCAGTAGATATACGATGTATACCTACGGCTCAGCGTCAGCTGTTCTCCCGGCTCTGTAGCCCTGAGAACAGCTGATCCTGACATTCACATCAGGAGGATCGCAGCGGGTGCCAGGAGAAGTGACATCCCTGGGATCTGTTCCTTACTGCAGGTACTAATACTCCCAACATGGAGCACACTCTGCTCCATGCTGGGAGCTGTAGTACCTGCATTAATAGACATATCGCAGCGAGTGTAACTTCTGACACCCACTGCGATCTGTCTATTAACGCAGGTACTACAGCTCCCAGCATGAGGCAGAGTGTACTCCATGTTGGGAGTAGTAGTACTTGTAGTAAAGGAAAGATCACTGCAGGTATCACTCCTGACACCCGCTGTGATGCTCCTGTATAATGTATGGATGCAGCGGCTGCTCTCCTATGGACCCCTGCACGGCCGTATATATACACATATTCCTATTTCTCACAGAGAGCTGTGATTGGCTGGAACCATCTGGCCAATCACAGCTCTGCGGGAAATATGAATATGTGTATATATACGTGAGTGCAGGGGACCATAGAAGAGCGGCCACCGCATCTATACGTTATACAAGAGGATTGCAAGGGACCCCTGCGATCTGTCAATTAGTACAGGTAACTACTACTCCCATCATGGAAGAGTGAGTTCCATGCTGGGAGTAGTAGTACTACCTAAAAAATGTTTTTAAAAAAAGTGAAAAACACGCACACACTACATTTTTATTATTGTCGGCTACATTTTTAGTGCTTTACCCGCTCACAAAAAATGATCCCTGTTTAAAAATGAATAAACATTTCATAATAAAAAAGATACATTTCATTAGATACAATTTTTTCCATCACTACTGTATCTATTTTATTATGATTTTTTTATGGTACCCTACGAAATTTTTATAAAAAAGGTATCTCCATAATTTTTTTAGGATCGCTTAAGTCCAAAAAAAGAATAAAAAGATTTACCGAATGTACCCGAATACCGAATGTATCCGAAAAATCAAACTGTATCTGTATCCTTTTTATTATCTTTGTTATCAGAATGAATTATTTACGTCATTTAGGGATAACGAATGCATTCATTATTTACAGCTATTCGTATTATCGTGGCTATTCGGGATTGTTCAAAATATGTTTTCGTGCATTCGGATCGGTCCGAATGCCCGAAAACGGTAAAATTCGGTAAATTAGACATTCGTGCCGAACCGAATTGCACATGTCTAGAAGTTACACTGTACCAGGACATTGCGCCCACGACCTTACTGAAAAGACGCCTGATGAGACCCCTGTTGGATAAGCTACGGGACGCTGGTATACAATACGCATGGCTGTTCCCGTTTGGACTGTCGGTGATCAAAGACGGCAAGAGGATTGCGATACGAACACCGTCTGATCTAGCTGGTGCCTGGGTTGCAGATCGGTATCGAGCCAGTAGAGATACCTTCATGGCTCCTGGCTGCGGTGGCGGAACCACTGCCGCCGCTCCCGGTCATCGGCGAATGGAAGAGGGTAGCCAGACCCCGTACTCCCAAGGCAAAGAAACAGGCCCTTGCCTCAAGCACATAAGATGTGCGGTCCTGGAATTTACCTGTATGATGCCCCTGGAGCCACAGGACATCGCTAGAATTCGTGGACGGAGCTTACTCGTTGTTGAGATGGGATTACGGTCCACCCCTTAGACTCTCCAGCGGAGACGGCACCTCCACGGACTAGGTAAACTCTCTTAGCCCATCTCTCTAACCCCATGTGCTATGGAAGGAGGATGACTAGTCCCGCTTGCCATTTAGAGACAGGATGTTGCCCATGCGCCCCTCAATCACCCTGCCACCCGAATCCGCCCCTTCACTCTCCCATTCTTAGGTTCCATAGCTACTGGGACTTGTTTGGACTGCATACTGGACTCCGATCGCCTTCACAACGGGTTGAGGTCTTCACAACGAGCCAGCGTAATCTGAGACTCCCTCCCCCCCCCTCAACTACTGCTCCAAGCAAGGACCCTGATAACCCCAGTCCTCTGGTCCCATCTCTCCCCCTCCCCCCCCCCCCCCCTCCTGTGGCCAGGTGAACCAGCGACTACACCCGAATCTACGGTACTCACATATGCCCTTACCTTTATCTCAACGACGAGACTTTTGATGTTTGCCTCCGTCTCTCCTGTATTCGGTTACTGTGTGCTATTTGGGGGTGTTGATTGGGTTATTACTCTTACTATCGTGCATAGTAGCTGATCCTCAATGTTCGCAATGTTTTTACTGGTTGTATTTCCACAAGATTGTCCCACCTGGTTAGGATGTTTCATGTTATCTTAATGTTAAGAGTGTATTAGTGTGCGCCTCAGGCTAGGATTTCCTATCATTTCCTACTTCTCCCCCCCCCCCCCCCCCCACTGGCACTCTCCCTACCACATTAGGTGCTAGGTACCTGAGTGCACCTGTTACCTGTAACGACTTTCACCCTCAGGTCATTTGAACTACTGCCCACTCTTACATATTGAATCACTTACCTTTTCTAAATCTTCCTTTTCTCACCTGTATTTCCTTACCCACCTTCTCTTTTCTCATTATTTTCTTTTATCTTCCTTTCTCTTCTCCCGCCCTCCCTCTCCACTCCGCTTCCAACATTTCCCTCTGATCCACTCTTCTCACCTGCCTACTACTTCACCTTACCTCCCCCCCCCCACATCTCCCATTTCTTCTCCACTGCTTCTTCCTGCTCCACTTGCTTATCCTCTTTCTTCCATATACCCTCACTACACCTTCCGTTCCCTCACCCCCCCACCCTTTTCCTCCTCATCACAGTCTACTATTTCCATTTTCCTCTTCCCTCAGCCCCATACTCCGGACTCGCCTACACTTCACCTCTATCATCTGCTCTCCTTCAAACATACATACTCCAACCCCCCCAGCCTTACGTAAGACTTCCCTTTGCTGCAGCTTAGATCTGGACACTTCCTCAGACAGAAATAGTTAAATATTTTCTATACATCCCCGAGTGTTCACTATGTCTGACAGAGCTCTCACAACGTTTGTCTCCTTCAATGTACGGGGACTGAGCACTCATCACAAGAGAAGCCATGCACTGAGGATTCTCCATAGATTGAAACCGTCAGTTGTTTATTTTCAGGAAACTCATTTTAAGTTGCACAAGATACCGAATTTACCTCGCCGCTACTATGACCAGTGGTTCCACTCCTGCCATGACACCTCGGCATCTAAAGGTGTATCTATAGCCATACACAAAAGTTGCCCGATTAAGGTTCTACAGACTCTCTCTGACTCTGAGGGAAGATATCTTTTCCTAAATGTCCTATTGTACAATCGCAAGTTAACTCTGGTGAATCTATATGCCCCTAACAATGCCCAGGTGTCATGGCTTTTGGGGGCACTGGAAGACCTCCGGGCGTTTGCAGATGGTCCGGTGATATTAGGTGGTGATTTGAATGTTTCACTTAATCCGCTTTTAGTCACTTCTCAAGCACGTACTGCTGTTCCCCAGAGAACACTTGCCAAACTACACTCCAAACTAACTGATTTATCTCTTATAGATGCAAGGAGACAGAGGAATCTTTCCATCCGTGACTACTCCAATTACTCGTCAGTACACAGATCCTACCACAGACTTGACTATTTGCTGCTCCACAAGTCTCTCCTCCCGACGCTCATGACCACAGGTATTGACTCTATTACTATCTCCGATCACGCTCCTGTACATCTTTCTTTGTCTCTGTCCCCTTTCCCCTCCATTTCTTGGTGCTGGAGATTGAATGAAGGCATCCTTTCTAATCAGACTGCTCTAGCTGACATTACGCAACAGTTATCCTTATACTTTGATTTAAACTCTAAGTCGGGAACGGCCTTCATGCGAGGGATATTCATTTCCTGGGGTTCCAAACTGAAGAAAGAGAGGCAGCGCAAGATCACTGACATTCTGTCTGAAATCTCCACCCTGGTGAGGATACACAAGCCTACCGGGGCGATAGCGATTCAGGAGACACTTAAATCCCTATGCACCACCCTTAATACTCTCCTCACCGAAAAATCAGCGAAGGCCTACCTCCACCACAGGCACCGTATTTATGCACACGGGGACAAGGGAGGTAAGCTCATGTCCACACTTATAAAGAAGGCGAGAACAAAACAACACATTCATGCAGTGAGAGATGAGAGAGGCCACCGGTATACAGACACGCCCTACATTGCTAAAGCTTTCCAGACGTTTTACACCTCTCTGTATAATTTATCAGAGGGAGAGTCCCCGGACTCTGCTTCCGGCCGTAGAGAGGCGACGAAAAGATTTCTGACATCACTAAATCTCCCTACTTTGGACGAACACATGCAGAGAGAACTCATGCTACCTATTACCCCTGAAGAAGTGCAGAGAGTGGTCTCTTTTTTTCCCACCGGGGAAGAATCCGGGCCCGGACGGTCTTCCACTGGAATACTACCGTAAATATGCAGACGTTCTGATCCCCCACCTCACCTCTGTTTGCGAGGCTTTATTCCGTGGGTCTCCTCTCCCTAAACAGTCCCTTGAAGCACATGTCACTCTCATTCACAAGGAAGGCAAGAACCCAGAAGACTGTGGGAGCTACAGACCAATATCACTTCTGAACTTAGACCTCAAAATCTGGGCTAAACTGCTCTCCTTGAGAATCAAGAGTCATCTTCCCCACTTAGTAGACGTGGACCAGTCGGGATTTGTACCAGGTAGGGAGGGTCGCACGAACACATTGAGACTGCTAACTGCGATCCAACATGCTCACATGAAAAGACTGCCCCTTGTCCTTCTTGGCGTTGACGGCATTTGATAGGGTCAATTGGGAGTATATGAAGGAGACACTACACCGCTTCGGATTTCCCCCGCAGTTTATAACAGCTCTTATGTCCCTTTACACACAACCGTATGCTTCGTTGATGGTCAACGATGACATATCCCCCCGTTCCAGATCACAAACGGGACCAGGCAGGGATGGCCTCTGTCCCCAACCCTTTTTATACTAACAATGGAAACGCTTTTACAGAGAGTTCGACAGTTGACCAGTATCTCAGGATACAAAACCCCGAGGGGAGAGCTTAAAGCACTAGCCTTCGCAGATGATTTACTATTTCTCTTAAGTGACCCTGCACACGGACTGCCTAGTTTATTAGACCTGTTCGTAGACTTTTGCTCGCTGTCGAACTTTAAAGTAAACGTTTCTATGTCGGAATTATTAAACATTACTTTATCTGCAGCTAAGATTAAGGAGATCGACTCCCTGTCCCCTTTCCCCTGGGCCAAATCGTCACTCACGTATCTAGGGGTTAAAATACCTAGCTCGCTCACAAGCATTTTTCAACTTAACTTTAAACCCCTACTAGCAGAGATTAAAGAGACATTGGCTGGATATGATCTTCCCCTGATCCTATGGATGGGTAGGAAAAACCTGATTAACTGCTATGTGCTCCCTAAGGTTAGATACACATTACAGATGCTACCGATCACATTACCTGCCTCCTTCTTCTCCAGCGTCAAGTCTCTCTTTTCTAACTTTATTTGGAAGCAAAAGAGGCCTAGGTCAGCATATTCGCTACTCTCTCGCACAAGCGCCCAGGGGGGAATGGATGCGCCAGATGTGGAGAAACTCTACAACCTGATACAGCTCCGCAGATGGATAGATTTAATTAGTCCCTATCACTCTAGAGGTGGCATCAGTCGACTACTCTGGTGATCTATTGACAGACTTATGGCTCCCTCCTACATCATGTAGCCTCGCGCGTAACAAAGACGTCCTGTTCTCTGGTGTTTTATGTACTGCTCGTCTCCTGCTTCCCTCACTTTCCCCCTCTCTTTCCCCTCTACTACCTTCTTCTGTGCTGCCTGTGGTCGTGGGCGGTGGGGTGGTGGATCACCCAGATATATGGAATAAATTGGCCCACATACCCTTATCACAACTGTTCCCGAACGGAAGGATTCTAACAGAGACAGAAGTCAGGATGCTTTTCCCAGATACCAGTTAGACTTTTCTGCACATAGCTCACTTTCAGAAATGCAGTAGACTCTTTATAGAGGGCTCTCTACCCCTCAGGGAACTTACAGACTTTGAGTCAGATGTAGCCTCCCTTGACGTGAAACATAGGAAACTCTCGGCCTTATGCACACTATATGATGCCTGCTCCCCGTTCCGTCCCCCAGGTTTTCTGCTGTCTTGGGAGAGAGAGAGTTAGACATATCTTTTACGAGAGAAGAGCAGAAGTTCATACTGACTCCCAGTAGGGGATTCTCGAGATGTGTCCGACTTCAGGAATCACAATACAGACTAACCTCGAGATGGTACAGGACGCCTGATTTCACAAGTTAACAGACTCCGCTCTCTGCTGGAGATGTAAGCTTCACACCGGTACCCATTTCCACATCTGGTGGACGTGTCCGCTTATTGCCCCACATTGGAGGGAGGTGGAGGACACATGCTCCAAAATCATTGGCAAGAAAATCTCACTATCGCCGGCGTCTGCGCTTTTGGGATGCCCAACCGTTACGTATTCCCCAGACAAGTCCTCATTGATCACACATTTGATCATGGCAGCCAAACAACTGATTCCCCTTACATGGCTGCAGTCCTTCCCCCCTTCAATTGCGGAGTGGCTGACGAAAGTCCAACAGATCCATGTATTTGAAGAGATGTCCAGTAGAGCTATTAGAACGTTAGATGCACACCGCATTGTCTGGGGACCATGGCGAGCATACTCACTAAACTGATGGATGGAGGAGAACTACAAAGAAGTTTTCCTCTACCCTTTTTTTGTATGATTTCAATGCAAGGGAAATGTATTATACGTTACGTGGTCTTACAGCATTATGACTGTCACTCCCTGTCACATGCCTCCCCCCCACCCCTACCCACACCTTCTCCCCTCACCCCCCCCCCCCCCACCCTACTCCACACCTCCCTATCCCCACTCCCTCCTCCTTATGTTACAACTCAGATGTTAATAAGTGCAGGTCAATGTTTTGATGCCAGATCTGTACTGTTATCTATACTATGATGGAGAAGGCGCTGCTGCGACAGCGACCCCCTCGCCTACCTTTGTTCCTTATCTCTTTGTATTGTGCGTTAATGACTTTAAAATAAAATAAAAACTTGTTTGGAAAAAAAAAGTCTGATGTGTACCGTATATACTCGAGTATAGGCCGAGTTTTTCAGCACGATTTTTCGTGCTGAAAACACCCCCCTCGGCTTATACTCGAGTGAACTCCCCCACCCGCAGTGGTCTTCAACCTGCGGACCTCCAGAGGTTTCAAAACTACAACTCCCAGCAAGCCCGGGCAGCCATCGGCTGTCCGGGCTTGCTGGGAGTTGTAGTTTTGAAACCTCCGGAGGTCCGCAGGTTGAAGACCACTGCGGCCTTCAACATCATCCAGCCCCCTCTCACCCCCTTTAGTTCTGAGTACTCACCTCCGCTCGGCGCTGGTCCGGTCCTGCAGGGCTGTCCGGTAAGGAGGTGGTCCGGTGAGGAGGTGGTCCGGGCTGCTATCTTCACCGGGGAGGCCTCTTCTAAGCGCTTCGGGCCCGGCCTCAGAATAGTCACGTTGCCTTGACAACGACGCAGATACGTCGCTGTCAAGGCAACGGCTCTATTCCGGGCCGGAAGCGCGGAGAAGAGGCGCCCCCGGTGAAGATAGCAGCCCGGACCACCTCCTCACCGGACCACCTCCTTACCGGACAGCCCTGCAGGACCGGACCAGCGCCGAACGGAGGTGAGTACTCAGAACTAAAGGGGGTGAGAGGGGGCTGGATGATGTTGAAGGCCGCAGTGGTCTTCAACCTGCGGACCTCCGGAGGTTTCAAAACTACAACTCCCAGCAAGCCCGGACAGCCGATGGCTGCCCGGGCTTGCTGGGAGTTGTAGTTTTGAAACCTCTGGAGGTCCGCATGTTGAAGGCCGCAGTGGTCTTCAACCTGCGGACCTCCGGAGGTTTCAAAACTACAACTCCCAGCAAGCCCGGACAGCCGATGGCTGCCCGGGCTTGCTGGGAGTTGTAGTTTTGAAACCTCTGGAGGTCCGCATGTTGAAGGCCGCAGTGGTCTTCAACCTGCGGACCTCCGGAGGTTTCAAAACTACAACTCCCAGCAAGCCCGGACAGCCGATGGCTGCCCGGGCTTGCTGGGAGTTGTAGTTTTGAAACCTCTGGAGGTCCGCAGGTTGAAGACCACTGAGGGCGAATGATGAGAAGAGGATAATGAAGGGGGGGGGGGGTGTGGGGATGATGAAGGGGGGTGTGGGATGATTACAAGGGGATGATGAAGGGGGGATGTGTGGGATGATGACAAGGGGATGATGAAGGGGGGATGTGTGGGATAAGGGGATGTGTGGGATGATGACAAGGGGATGATGAAGGGGGGATGTGTGGGATAAGGGGATGTGTGGGATGATGACAAGGGGATGATGAAGGGGGGATGTGTGGGATAAGGGGATGTGTGGGATGATGACAAGGGGATGATGAAGGGGGGATGTGTGGGATGATGACAAGGGGATGATGAAGGGGGGATGTGTGGGATGATAAGGGGATGTGTGGGATGATGACAAGGGGATGATGAAGGGGGGATGTGTGGGATGATGACAAGGGGATGATGAGGATGTTAATGACGGGTCTGGATGATGACAGGGGGGGATGAGGTATTTCCCACCCTAGGCTTATACTCGAGTCAATAACTTTTCCTGGGATTTTGGGTTGAAATTAGGGGTCTCGGCTTATACTCGGGTCGGCTTATACTCGAGTATATACGGTAAGTGAAAAAAAAATGTTTACACTAAAATGCTGTTTTTCCTCCAAATTTTACATTTTTACAAGGGGTAATAGGAGAAAATGACCCCCAAAATTTGTATCCCCCTTTCTTCTGAGTGTGGAAATACCCCATGTGTGGATGTCAAGTGCTCTGCTGGTGAACTACAATGCTCAGAAGAGAAGGAGCGCCATTGAGCTTTTGGAGAGATAATTTGTTTGGAGTGGTAGTCAGGGGCCATGTGCATTTACAAAGCCCCCGTGGTGCCAGAACAATGGACCCCACACATGTGACCCCATTTTGGAAACTACATCCCTCACAGAATTTTATAAGGAGTGCAGTGAGTATTTACACCCCACTGATGTTTGACAGGTCTTTGGAACAGTGGGCTGTGCAAATTAAAAATTACATTTTTCATTTTCACGGACCACTGTTCCAAAAATCTGTCAGACACATGTGGGGTGTAAATGCTCACTGTACCCCTTATTACATTATGTGAGGGGTGTAGTTTCCCAAATGGGGTCACATGTGTGGGGCGGGGTCCATTGTTCTGGCACTATGGGGGCTTTGTAAACACACGTAGCCTTCAATTCCGGACAAAATTTACCTTCAAAAGCCCAATGGTGCTCCTCTCTTCTGAGCATTGTAGTTCGCCCGCAGAGCACTTTCCATCCACATATGGGGTATGTTCTTACTCAAAAGAAATGGGGTTACAAATTTTGGGGGGCTTTTTTCCTATTTTCTGTTTTTTTATTTTCCTATCCAACTTTAATGAAAAATTCTTCAAACACCTGTGGGGTGTTAAGGCTCACTATACCACTTGTTACATTCCTTGAGGAGTGTAGATTCCAAAATGGGGTCATATGTGGGTATTTCTTTTTTTGCGTTTATGTCAGAACCGCTGTAAGATCAGCCACCCTTGTGCAAATCAACAATTTAGACCTTAAATGTACATAGTGCACTCTCCCTCCTGAGCGTTGTGGTGCGTCCGCAGAGCATTTTACGCCCACCTATGGGGTATTTCCGTGCTCAGGAGAAATTGCGTTACAAATTTTAGGGGTATTTTTTCCCTTTTACTGCTTGTGAAAATAAAAAGTATGGGGCAACACCAGCATGTTAGTGTAAACATTTTTATTTTTTTACACAGGCTGGTGTAGCCCCATACTTTTCCTTTCATAAGGGATAAAAGGAGAAAAAGCCCCCCAAAATATGTAGTACAATTTCCCCCAATTATGGAAATACCCCATGTGTGGCCCTAAACTGTTTCCTTGAAATATGACAGGACTCCGAAGTGAGAGAGCGCCATGCGCATTTGAGGACTAAATTAGGGATTGCATAGGGGTGGACATAGGGGTATTCTATCCCAGTGATTCCCAAACAGGGTGCCTCCAGCTGTTGCTAAACTCCCAGCATGCCTGGACAGTCAGTGGCTCTCTGGAAATGCTGGGAGTTGTTGTTTTGCAACAGCTGGAGGCTCCATTTTGGAAACACTGCCGTACGATACGTTTTTCATTTTTATTGGGGGGGAACAGTGTAAGGGGGTGTATATATAGTGTTTTACCCTTTATTATGTGTTAGTGTAGTATTTTTAGGGGACATTCGCACTGGCGGATTACAGCGAGTTTCCCGCTAGGAGTTTGCGCTGTGGCGAAAAATTTGCCGCAGCTCAAACTTGAAACATAAACCCCACTGTAAACTCGCCCGTGTGAATTTTCCCTGTATGTTCACATGGGAGGGCAAACCTCCAGCTGTTTCATAACTACAACTCCCAGCATGTACTAACGGACCGTGCATGCTGGGAGTTGTACTTTTGCAATAGCTGGAGGCACACTGGTTGGAAAACCTTCAGTTAAGTTCTGTTACCTAACTCAGCACTTTCTAACCAGTGTGCCTCCAGCTGTTGCAAAACTACAATTCCCAGCATGTACTGATCGCCGAAGGTCATGCTGGGAGATGTAGTTATGCAACAGCCGGAGGTACGCAACTACAACTCCCAGCATGCCAAGACAGCTGTTTGCTATTTGGGCATTCTGGGATTTGTAGTTTTGCAAAAGCTGGAGGGTCACAGGTTGGAGATCACTGTGCATTGATCTCCAAACTGTGGGCCTCCAGATGTTGCAAAACTACAAATCCCAGCATGCCCAGACTGCAAACTGCTTTGTGGGCATTCTAGGAGTTGTAGTTTTGCAACATCTGGAGGGCTACAGTTTAGATACCACTGTATATTGGTCTCAGACTGTAGACCTCCAGATGTTGCTAGGCAACTCACCGGCTTTCGTAGGATCCAGGGAGCCGCATCGCCGTCCTCCTCTTCTGCCGCCGATCACCCCTGCCGATCGCCGCCTGCTGCCGCCGCCGGTTAGTGATTGGGCTTCGATGCCGGATCCTGTCGGTTTCCCCGTTCTGCCCAGCCTACTGTGGGTGGGTAGAAAGGGGAAACTGAAAGTTAACCCCCCTGCCCCCGATCTGCAATTGGTTGTCGCTTCTTGATGACCATTAGCAGGGATAGGAGGGGTGGCACCCCTGCCACCTCACTCCAATCCCTTCAGAGGGATCGTGGGTTTCTTTGACAACCGCGATCCCCTTTATATACTGGTCACCATAGACCCGTATGACCCGGAATCGGCGCAAATCGCCGGTGTAAATACACCGGCGATTTGCAGCGATCGCTGACATGTTGCATGGGATGCCTGCTGACTGATTTCAGCTGGGATCCCGGTCCCCGCCCGGCGTGTGGTGGGGACCGGAATTCACAGGGGCGTATGGATACGCCCTGAGTCCTTAACGATCAAAAACCCAGGGCGTATCCATATGCCCTGGGTCCTTAAGGGGTTAAGGGGTTAATAATAGTAATAGTAATAATAATAATTATACTGTTTCTACCATATCCACTTATCCAGAGATATTATGCTAGAGTTATATTGTCATCCTTCATTCCTGGGAATCCAACTCTCCCCTTCTATAGATCTCTGATTCCTTAATCATCCAATAGGGGGGCTTGTTTCCCACTTATGTTTCTAGGTGGACAATATCTTCTGTCTCCATTACAAGCTGTATGTCCAATATGGGAAATGTGCCTTGAATTATGCAGCTCCTTGCTCACTTGTTAATGTATCAAGTGACCCAGAGCCCACCACGTGGAGGTGGCTGCATTTCGGGCTCCTCCCCACCCCCACCCCCAACCATATGCAGACCTTGTGTGACCCAATCAGCATCTTGTTAAATTGGTTCACATTGATCGTCAATGGCCTTTGCTGTAATACTTCTTAGCTTTGTATGTAGGAAGTAAAATGGCATCTTGAATGTGGTCATCATGCCGGTTACTGTCCATTTGGCCATGGCCCATGCTCCAACCCACACATTGGATACATAATGGGGCCACTTCAGTTTGCTTTTAGCATATTGCCAAGTCCGCTGCAGCCAAGACACTTTGGGCTCCGAGGCATCTTCAGAGGTTGTTGGTAAATCCATCTGGTTATCCGCCATGGTGACTGTCACATGATCGCTGTGCCTGGATTCATGTGGGTCTGAATTGTCACCTAAAGCCATGTCAATAGCCACATCTGCTCGCTGACCACGGTGCTTAATCTTCTTCCCAGGTATTTTATGGATCTCATAATATGGTGGAGTGACCTTATAATGATATAGGTTAGTATACCGCCAAAGGAAACTCGTCACGTAATGTATGAGACACACGACAGGCACAGAGAGAACTGGGATATCTGCAAAATAGCGACAGGATACAATATATTAGACCTATATTCATTCATTTATTTATGTATATATATATAAATATGTAAATACATATGTTCATATATATGTATATATATATATATATATATATATATATATATATATACTTTTTTTGTTAAAACTGTAATTTATACAGCAAACTATAAATATTTTATAGGCTATATGCTAGAAGATTAGATGTCATGGATCACTGTATGAAGCTTTTTTTAAACTTATGTGTGACTAAAACATTGTTATTATAATTATATTACTACTATTATTATATTATTTCACTAATATCAGAGTAGCTTCCCATGTTTTCTTTTAGAAGGCAAAATACTTAAAGCATTGATTCACAAACTGAAATCATTTATCTCACAGGAATAAACATTTGCTCAATTGCTGTAAGAGACTTAAAGGAGTACTCTGCCTCTAGACATCTTATCCCCTACCCAAAGGATAGGGGATAAGATGTCTGATTGCAGGGGTCCCGCAGCTGGTACCCCAGCGATCTCTGTGCAGCACCCAGCGTTCATTCAGCATTCGACAGGGTCGCAACTTCATGGCCACGCCCCTCGTGAGGTCACACCACAACCTTCCCATAGACTTACATTGAGGGGGCGTGGCCCTAATGTCACAACCCCCGCCGCCCGCTCCAAGCGTTTGGAACAAAATGTGCCGAACGCTGGGGAAGCCCCCCTTTAAAGCCACCCAGGATAGACTGTACAAGAGAACATCAGTAACTTTACTGCACTCTACTATATTAACTTTACACTAATACATTCATGTTAAATCCATTTATAAACTGAAATTTTGGAAGCTTTCATTATTCCTACCTCTTAGCTTCATGGTCGCCGTCCTTACAGGATCCTTTTGCCTAAATAGACAAAATTCTCTTCAATTTGCAAAATAAGCGCAGGTCTAGTAGGAGAACGTGTTCACCCGCCGAACCGAGGAAATAAGTGTTAGGGATTGGATTCTACCCTGGAGAAAGTCTCTTTGATGTGTGATGTCACAGCAGATGACATCACGTGTATGTGTATCCATTGTAATGGCTGTACTGTACTTTACTTACACTATGTACAGTTATATACTGGGGGTTTACAAAGGATTTGAAGATTACAGCTTTAACCCCTTCAGGGTCACAGCCCTTTTTGGTCTTGAGGACAAAGGACATTTTCATTTTTATGTTTAAAATTTTTCCTCCTCCCCTTCTAAGAGCCATAAATCTTAAAATGTTCAACCTAAAGACCCATATGAGGGTTTGTTTCTTTTGCGACCAACTGTACTTTGTAATGAAACCTTTAATTTTAACATAAAATATATGGTACTATAAAAATGTATATATATTATTTGCGGCAGGAAATTGAGAAGTAAACCGCAATTTTGCAACTTTTGATAGTTTTTATTTTTACACAGTGAAGTGTATGATAACACTGACATGTTCTTTTTATACTGTGGGTCAATGTTTGGGTACACGCTTTACTCTTTTTGTACTGTTTAAAAAAAAATCAAACTTTTTGAACATTGTAAGTACGTTTTAAATTGTACGAGGGCTAATTTTTTTCCGAATACATCCCTGCATACGGAAAAAGTCATAGAGGTCAGAAGAGGACAATTTTAAAGGTACTAATTTTGGTGCAAAAAGTTATAACTTTTAATGTTAAACAAAATCAAACCTTAATGAGCTGGATATCAATTTAATTGTATGGATCTAAAGAACAAGGTGTCATTTTTACCGAAAAGTGCACTGTGTAGAATCGGAAGTCCCTAAAAAAATATTCAAAATGGTGTTTGTTTTTTTTTCAATTTTGCCCCACTAATATTTTTTTTCTCGTTTTGCTGTAGATTTTGTGGTGAAATGATTGATGTCATTACAAAGTACAATATGTGGCGCAAAAAAACAGCCCTTATAGGAGTCTGTGTTATGATTTTAAGAAGGTGAGGAGGAAAAAACTTAAGCGCAAAAATGAAAACCTGTTGTCCTGAATTTTTCATGTTCACTGCACCTGCACTCACATTTAACCCCTGGACATGTTTTATTCATATGGTTATGCTTGTATTGGCACTTAATCTGTGATTTGTTGTTTTTATCGGTACCACATTTGCGTACATGTGATTTTTGATGACTTTTTTTTATTTTATTTTTTTCTGGGATGTGATCACAATTCAGCATTGGACTTTTTTTATTTTTACGTTTTATGCCGTTCACCATATGGAATCATTAACACTATATTTTAATAATTCTGACTTTTCTGGACATTGTTATGCCAAATATGTTGATTAATTTTTTTTTTTTTTTACAAATTTTTATTTGTAAAATGGGAAGAGGGGGAATTAATTTTTTTATTGGAGGAGATACTTATTCCCATTATTAAATTATAACTGTTAATAGCTATCTTTTGATTTTGAATACTGATCAGTAATATCGACAATCTACTTCTCTGGTCTCAAGATCTCTGGAGATGGCGCACTACAATGCTCAGAAGAGGAGGAGCGCCATTGAGCTTTTGGAGAGAGAATTTGTTTGGAATGGGAGTCAGGGACCATGTGCGTTTACAAAGGCCCCCGTGGTGCCAGAACAGTGGACCCCCCACATGTGAACCGATTTTGGAAACTACACCCCTCACAGAATTTAATAAGGGGTGCAGTGAACATTTACACCCCACTGGCGTTTGACAGGTCTTTGGAACAGTGGGCTGTGCAAATGAAAAAATGCATTTTTCATTTTCAAGGGCCACTGTTCCAAAATTCTGTCAGACACCTGTGGGGTGTAAATGCTCACTGTACCCCCTTATTACATTACATGAGGGGTGTAGTGTCCAAAATGGGATTACATGTGGGGGGGGGGGGGGGTCCATTGTTCTGGTACTATGGGGGCTTTGTAAACACACGTGGCCTTCAATTCCGGACAAAATTTATCTTCAAAAGCCCTATGGCACTCCTTCTCTTCTCAGCATTGTAGTGCACCCGCAGAGCACTTCACATCCACATATGGGGTATGTTCTTAATCTGAAGAACAAATTTTGGGGGGCTTTTTTTCCTATTTTCCCTTATGAAAATGAAAAATTTAGGGTAATGCCAGCATTTTAGTGATTTTTTTTTTTTTTTTCATTTTCCCATCCAACTTTAATGAAAATTCTTTAGTGTTAAGGCTCACTATACCCCTTATGTTCTGTGCGGGTTGTAGTTTCCAAAATGGGGTCACATGTGGGTATTTATTTTTTTGCGTTTATGTCAAAACCACTGTAAAATCAGCCACCCCTGTGCAAATCACCAATTTACGCCTCAAATGGTCATGGTGGGCTCTCACTCCTGAGCCTTGTTGTGCATCTGAGAGCATTTTACACCCACATATGTTGTATTTACGTGCTTTTCCTTTTACCGCTTGTGAAAATAAAAAGTATGGGAAAACATCAGCATGTTAGTGTAAAAATTTTAATTTTTTTACACTAACAGGCTGGTGTAGCCCCCAACTTTTCCTTTTCATAAGGGGTAAAAGGAGAAAAAGCCCCCCAAAATTTGTAGTGCAATTTCTCCCGAGAACGGAAATACCCCATATGTGTCCCTAAACTGTTTCCTTGAAATACGACTGGGCCATGTGCATTTGAGGACTAAATTATTGATTGCATAGGGGTATTCTTCGCCAGTGATTCCCAAACAGGGTGCCTCCAGCTGTTGCTAAACTCCCAGCATGCCTGGACAGTCTTTGGCTGTCTGGAAATGCTGGGAGTCGTTGCTTTGCAACAGGTGGAGGCTCCGTTTTGGAAACACTGCCATACGATACATTTTTCTTTATTGAAGCGGAAAACTCACTGTAAACTCGCCCGTGTGAATGTACCCTGTACAGACCGTGCCTGCTGGGAGTTGAACTTTTGCAACAGCTGGAGGCACACTGGTTGGAAAACCTTCAGTTAGGTTCTGTTACCTAACTCAGTATTTTCCAACCATTGTGCCTCCAGCTGTTGCAAAACTACAACTCCCAGCATGTACTGATCGCCAAAGGGCATGCTGGGAGATGTACAGGGTGGGCCATTTATATGGATACACCTTAATAAAATGGGAATGGTTGGTGATATTAACTTCCTGTTTGTGGCGCATTAGTATATGTGAGGGGGGAAACTTTTCAAGATGGGTGGTGACCATGGCGGCCATTTTGAAGTTGGCCATTTTGAATCCAACTTTTGTTTTTTCAATAGAAAGAGGGTCATGTGACACATCAAACTTTTTGCGAATTTCAAAAGAAAAACAATGATTTGCTTGGTTTTAATGTTCATGAGTTATTTAGAAGTTTCTGACCACTTCTAAAATGTGTTCAATGTGCTGCCCATTGTGTTGGATTGTCAATGCAACCCTCTTCTCCCACTCGTCACACACTGATAGCAAAACCGCAGGAGAAATACTAGCACAGGCTTCCAGTATCCGTATACACTGCTATATACTACTATATACACCGCAGGAGAAATACTAGCACAGGCTTCCAGTATCCGTAGTTTCAGGTGCTGCAGAATGGGCAAAAGAAATATTGGAACAGGACCCTCAGTTTACGCAGAAGATTTGTTCAGTGATGAGGCAAACTTTTATGTGAATGGTGAAGTTAAAGGGGTACTCCACCCCTAGACATCTTATCCCCTATCCAAAGGATAGGGGATAAGATGCCTGATAGCCTCACGCCCCTTCCCATAGACTTGCATTGAGGGGACAGGGCGTGACGTCACATGAGGGAGGAGTCATAACATCACAAACTTCTGTTCCCATGGTCGGGACTCAGACCCTCCAGCGCTTCCCGAGCAGAAAAAAAGGTGGGTGCCGCATGCTATATTGCGGGGGTCCCCAGCGGCGGGACCCCCGTGATCAGACATCTCGCTATAAGATGTCTAGGGGTGGAGTACCCCTTTAACAATCAAAACCACCGCTATTGGTCTGACACTAACCCACATTGCATAGATCCTTGCAAGACTGTTGGAACACAAAAATTGATGGTATGGTGTAGTATATGGGGTACAAAGATAGTGGGGCCATTCTTCATCAATGGAAACCTCAAGGCCACTGGATATGCGAAATTGCTACATGATGATGTGTTTCCCTCTTTATGCACTGAAGCTGGCACGTTCCCTGAGTTTTTTCTAGCAAGATGGTGCACCACCACATTATGGGTGTCAGGTCCGAGCATTCCTAGATGAAAAGTTTCCTGGAAAGTGGATTGGTCGTCGTGGGCCAGTTGAATGGCCCCCAAGGTCTCCCGATCTGACCCCCTTAGACTTTTATCTTTGGGGTCATCTTAAGGCAATTGTCTATTCTGTGAAGATACGAGATGTGCAGCACCTGAAACTACGGATACTGGAAGCCTGTGCTAGCATTTCTCCTGCGGTGTATATAGTAGTATATAGCAGTGTATACGGATACTGGAAGCCTGTGCTAGCATTTCTCCTGCGGTGTATATAGTAGTATATAGCAGTGTATACGGATACTGGAAGCCTGTGCTAGCATTTCTCCTGCGGTGTTGCTATCAGTGTGTGAAAAGTGGGAGAAGAGGGTTACATTGACAATCCAACACAATGGGCAGCACATTGAACACTATGTAAGTGGTCAGAAATTTGTAAATAACTCATGAAAGAATAAAGTTAAAACCAAGCACATCATTGTTTTTCTTGTGAAATTCCCAATAAGTTTGATGTGTCATATAACCCTCTTCTTATTGAAAAAACTAAAGTTGGATTCAAAATGGCCAACTTCAAAACGACCGCCATGGTCACCACCCATCTTGAAAAGTTTCCCCCCTCACATATACTAATGTGCCACAAACAGGAAGTTAATATCACCAACCATTCCCATTTTATTAAGGTGTATCCATATAAATGGCCCACCCTACAGTTATGCAACAGTTGGAGGTACGCAACTACAACTCCCAGCATGCCAAGACAGCTGTTTGCTGTTTGGGCACGCTGGGATTTGCAGTTTTGCAACATCTGGAGGGCTACAGTTTAGAGACCACTGCACAGTGATCTCCAAATTGTGGCCCTCCAGATATTGCTAGGCAACTCACCAGCTTCCGTAGGATCCAGGGAGCCGTACCTCCATCCTCTTCTGCCGCCGATCGCCGCCCGCTGCTGCCACCGAATGGTAAGTGGACTTCGGTGACGGTCCCTGTCGGTTTCCCCGTTCTGACCCACCTATTGTGGGTGGGCAGAATGGGGAAACCGAAAGTTAACCCCCCCCCCCTGTCCCCAAACTGCTAAAAATAAATAAATAAATGTTTTATGGTCACTGCACTTGCACTCACATTTAACCCCTGGACATGTTGTATTCATATAGTAATTGCTTGTATGGGCACTGGTAATCATGGAATATTATATGAGATGCTCCGCCAGAATTTTCCATGATTCAAAATTTGGTGACAAACTCAGCAATTTTGACGGAAAAAAAAAGGGTTGCGAAAAAGAACTCTCACATATTTTAGTCCCTTAAGGACAGAGCCCTTTTTCACCTAAAAGGGGTACTCTGCCCCTAGACATCTTATCCCTTATCCAAAGGATAGTGGATAAGATGGAAGATTGCCGGGGTCCCGCTGCTGGGGACCCCCAGGATCTCTGCTGCGCCACACCTCTATTGTTACTGCACAGAGCGTGTTTGCTCTGCGCGTAATGACGGGTGATACAGGGGACGGAGCATCGTGATGTCACGGCTCCGCCCCCTCGTGACGTCACGACCCGCCCCCTCAATACAAGTCTATGGGAGGGGGCATGGCGGTTGCCACACCCCCTGCCACAGACTTGCATTAAGGGGGTGGGCCGTGATGTCACAAGGGGCGGAGCTGTGACGTCACGCTGCTCCGTCCCTTGTATCACCCGTCATTACGCAGAGAGTGAACTCGCTCTGTGCAGTAATAATAGTGCGGTGCCGCAGCGGCGATCCCGGGGGTCCCCAGCAGAGGGACCCCGGCGATCGGACATCTTATACCCTATCCTTTGGATAGGGGATAAGATGTGTAGGGGCGGAGTACCCATTTAAGGATTCAGCCCTTTTTTGCAATTCTGACCACTGTCACTTTATACATTAATAACTCTAAGATGCTTTTACTGATTATTCTGATTCCGAGATTGTTTATTCGCGACATATTCAACTTTAACACAGTGGTAAATTTTCATCGTTACTTGCATCCATTCTTGGTGAAAAATCCCCAAATTTCATGAAAATTTTGCATTTTTCTAACTTTGAAACTCTCTGCTTTTAAGGAAAATGGATATTGCAAATAAATTATATATTGATTCCCATATACAATATGTCTACTTTATATTTGCATCATGAAGTTGATATGTTTTTGCTTTTGGAAGACATCAGAGGGCTTCAAAGTTCAGCAGCAATTTTCCAATTTTCCACAAAATTTTTTCAGGGACCAGTTCAGTTTTGAAGTGCGTTTGAGGGGTCTTCTTATTAGATATACCCCATATATGACCCCATTATAAAAACTGCACCCCCCAAAGTATTCAAACTGACATTCAGAAAGTGTGTTAACCCTTTCGGTGTTTCACAAGAATAGCAGCAACGTTAAGGAGAAAATTCAAAATCTTCATTTTTTACACTCGTATGTTCTTGCAGAACCATAGAAACATAGAATGTGTCGGCAGATAAGAACCATTTGGCCCATCTAGTCTGCCCAATAATCTGAATACTATGAATAGTCCCTGGCCCTATCTTATATGAAGGATAGCCTTATGCTTATCCCATGCATGTTTAAACTCCTTCACTGTATTTGCAGCGACCACTTCTGCAGGAAGGCTATTCCATGTATCCACTACTCTCTCAGTAAAGTAATACTTCCTGATATTACTGCAAAGACCTTTGCCCCTCTAATTTAAAACTATGTCCTCTTGTGGTAGTTTTTCTTCTTTAACCCCTTAAGGACCAAGGACGTACCGCTACGTCCTTGGTCCTGCTCTTCTGATATAACGCGGGGTTACACAGTAACCCCGCGTCATATCATGGCGGGCCCGGCGTCATAGTGAAGCCGGGACCCGCCTCTAATAGCGTGCAGCGCCGATCGCGGCGCCGCGCGCTATTAACCCTTTAGCCGCGCGCTCAGAGCTGAGCCGCGCGGCTAAAAGTGAAAGTGAAAGTTCCCGGCTAGCTCAGTCGGGCTGTTCGGGATAGCCGCGGCTAATCGCGGCATCCCGAACAGCTGACAGGACAGCGGGAGGGCCCCTTCCTGCCTCCTCGCTGTCCGATCGCCGAATGACTGCTCAGTGCCTGAGATCCAGGCATGAGCAGTCATGCGGCAGAATCGTTGATCACTGGTTTCTTATGAGAAACCAGTGATCAACATAGAAGATCAGTGTGTGCAGTGTTATAGGTCCCTATGGGACCTATAACACTGCAAAAAAAAAGTGAAAAAAAAAAGTGAATAAATATCATTTAACTCCTCCCCTATTAAAAGTTTGA
Source organism: Hyla sarda (assembly GCF_029499605.1). Classification (NCBI taxonomy): domain Eukaryota; kingdom Metazoa; phylum Chordata; class Amphibia; order Anura; family Hylidae; genus Hyla; species Hyla sarda. The sequence continues at coordinate 468,753,103 of NC_079190.1, forward strand.
ATCACCCCCCTTTTCCAATAAAAAAAAAAAACACAGTGTAAATAAAAATAAACATATGTGGTATCACCGCGTGCGGAAATGTCCGAATTATAAAAATATATCATTAATTAAACCGCTCGGTCAATGGCGTGCGCGCAAAAAAATTCCAAAGTCCAAAATAGTGCATTTTTGGTCACTTTTTATATCATTTAAAAATGAATAAAAAGTGATCAATAAGTCCTATCAATGCAAAAATGGTACCGTTAAAAACTTCAGATCACGGCGCAAAAAATTAGCCCTCATACAGCCCCATACACGGAAAAATAAAAAAGTTATAGGGGTCAGAAGATGACAATTTTAAACATATTAATTTTCCTGCATGTAGTTATGATTTTTTCCAGAAGTCCGACAAAATCAAACCTATATAAGTAGGGTATCATTTTAATTGTATGGACCTACAGAATACATATCAGGTGTCATTTTTACCTAAAAATGTACTACGTAGAAACGGAAGCCCCCAAAAGTTACAAAACAGCGTTTTTTTTTTTCAATTTTGTCGCACAATGATTTTTTTTCCCGCTTCACCATAGATTTTTGGGCAAAATGACTGACGTCATTACAAAGTAGAATTGGTGGCGCAAAAAATAAGCCATCATATGGATTTTTAGGTGTAAATTTGAAAGAGTTATGATTTTTTAAAGGCAAGGAGCAAAAAACGAAAATGCAAAAACGGAAAAACCTCCGGTCCGGAAAAAAAAATCATTGTGCGACAAAATTGAAAAAAAAACGCAGTTTTGTAACTTTTGGGGGCTTCCGTTTCTACGTAGTACATTTTTCGTTAAAAATGACACCTTATCTTTATTTTGTAGGTCCATACGATTAAAATGATACCCTACTTATATAGGTTTGATTTTGTCGGACTTCTGGAAAAAATCATAACTACATGAAGGAAAATTAATACGTTTAAAATTGTCATCTTCTGACCCCTATAACTTTTTTATTTTTCTGTGTATGGGGCGGTATGAGGGCTAATTTTTTGCGCCCTGATCTGAAGTTTTTAACGATACCATTTTTTGCATTGATAGGACTTATTGATCGCTTTTTATTCATTTTTAAATGATATAAAAAGTGACCAAAAATGCACTATTTTGGACTTTGGAATTTTTTTGCGCGCACGCCATTGACCGAGTGGTTTAATTAATGATATATTTTTATAATTCGGTCATTTCCTCACGCAGTGATACCATATATTTTTATTTTTATTTACACTGTGTTTTTTTTTTATTGGAAAAGGGGGGTGATTCAAACTTTTAATAGGGGAGGAGTTAAATGATCTTTATTCACTTTTTTTTTTGCAGTGTTATAGGTCCCATAGGGACCTATAACACTGCACAAACTGATCTTCATCATTGATCACTGGTTTCTCATAAGAAACCAGTGATCAACGATTCTGCCGCATGACTGCTCAGGCCTGGATCTCAGGCACTGAGCAGTCATTCGGCGATCGGACAGCGAGGAGGCAGGTAGGGGCCCTCTCGCTGTCCTGTCAGCTGTTCGGGATGCCGCGATGCAGCTCTGAGCGCGCGGCTAAAGGGTTAATAGCGCGCGGCGCCGCGATCGGCGCTGCGCGCTATTAGAGGCGGGTCCTGGCTTCACTATGACGCTGGGCCCGCCGTGATATGACGCGGGGTTACTGTGTAACCCCGCGTTATATCAGGAGAGCAGGACCAAGGGCGTACCTGTACGCCCTTGGTCCTTAAGGGGTTAACCTTTCCTTGTAAGTTTTATTCTGCAATCCATGTACTAGTTTAGTAGCTCTTCTCTGAACTCTCTCTAGAGTATCTATATCCTTCTGGAGATACGGCCTCCAGTACTGCGCACAATACTCCAATTGAGGTCTCACCAGTGTTCTGTACAGCGGCATGAGCACTTCTCTCTTTCTACTGCTTATACCTCTCCCTATACAGCCAAACATTCTGCTAGCGTTTCCTGCTGCTCTTTTACATTGTCTACCTACCTTTAAGTCTTCTGAAATAATTACCCCTAAATCAATTTCCTCAGATACTCAGGTCAGGGCAGTGTCAAATAATCTATATTCTGCCTGAGGGTTTTTACGCCCCAGGTGCATTATCTTGCACTTATCCACATTTAATTTCAGTTGCCAGAGTTCTGACCATTCTTCTAGTTTGCCTTAATCCTTTTCCAATTGGCGGATCCCTCCAGGAACATCAACCCTGTTACATATCTTTGTGTCATCAGCAAAAAGACCTACCTTACCATCGAGACCTTCTGTAATATCGCTAATGAAGATATTAAACAATATTGGTCCCAGTACAGATCCCTGAGGTCCCCACTGGTGACAAGACCTTGCTCTGAATATTCTCCATTGACTACAACCCTCTGTTGTCTGTTACTCAGCCACTGCCTAATCCACTCAACAATATTGGAGTCCAAGCTCTATGACTGTAGTTTATTGATAAGTCTTCTATGTGGGACAGTGTCAAAAACCTTACTAAAATTTAGATATGCAATGTCTACTGCCCCTCCGCCATCTATTAGTTTAGTCACCCAGTCAAAAAAATCTATAAGATTTGTTTGAAATGATCTCTCTGAAGTCAACCCATGTTGTTTTTCATCTTGCAATCCATGGGATTTTAGATGTTCCACAATCTTATCCTTTAGTAGGGTTTCCATTAATTTCCCCACTATTGATGTCAGACTTACTGGCCTATAGTTGCTTGATTCCTCCTTACTACCTTTCTTGTGAATGGGCACAACATTTGCTAATTTCCAATCTTCCGGGACGGCTCCTGTTACCATTGATTGGTTAAATAAATCTGCTAACGGTTTTGCTAGCTCACCACTAAACTCTTTTAATAATTTTGGGTGTATCCCATCAGGCCCCTGTGATTTATTTGTCTTCACTTAAGGCAGTCGGCTAGCCCCTTATTCTCTTCTACATGCCTTCCTTCCTTTGTTTTTAATTTAGTTATTCCTTTTTTTGATTTCCTTTTTTCATTTATATATCTGAAGAATGTCTTATCCCCTTTATTCACAGACTGAGCTAGTTTTTCTTCTGCCTGTGCTTTAGAAGTTCTTATAACTTGCTTGGTCTCTTTCTGCCTATCTTCATTGCTCTGGTTGTTTTATAATTACTAAATGCTAGTTTTTCGTTTTTTATGATTTTGGCCACTTCTGCTGAGTACCACAGTGGTCTCTTCCTTTTTCTGCTTTTACTGACAAGTCTTGTGCAATTTTCTGTTGCCTTCAATAAAGCGTCTTTTAAGTAGTCCCATTTCTCCTGAACTCCATGTAATTTGTTCCAGTCTGATAGGGACTCATTTATGACTAATTTCATTTTTGAAAATTCTGTTTTTCTAAAATCTAAAACTTTTGTTTTTGTGTGGTGTGACTCCTTCACTGTTCTTATATTAAACCACACTGACTGGTGATCACTAGATCCAGAGCTTTCGCCTACAATAACATCATATACCAAATCCCCATATGTGAATACCAAATCCAAAATGGCCTCCTTCCGCGTTGGCTCCTCAACCACTTGTTGTAGAGATAATCCCAGTAGGGAATTTAGAATATTTGTACTCCTGGCCGAATCAGCTATTTTGGTTTTCCAGTTTATATCCGGAAGATTGAAGTCTCCCATAATGATAACTTCTCCTTTCATTGTCATTTTAGATATTTTTTCAACTAGTAGATCATCTACTTCTTTAACTTGGCCAGGTGGTCTGTATATCACACCTACACGAGTTACTGCACGGTTACCAAACTGCAACGTAACCCAAACTGACTCTGTGGTTTCCTCACTAACTTGTATTAGGTTAGATTTTATGCTATCTTTCACATACAGGGCCACTCCTCCTCCTTTCTTGCCTTCTCTTTCTCTTCTGTATAAAGAGTACCCTGGTATGGATATGTCCCAGTTATTCCATTCATTAAACCATGTCTCAGTAACGGCATTGGTTGTGTAGTGTTTTTATGGTACATTCACATGGGCGGAGATTTACAGTAAGTTTGAGCTGCGATGGAAAATTTGGAAAAACTCCCAGCATGCACTGGCATACCATATATGCTGGGAGTTGTAGTTATGCAACAGCTGGAGGCACATTGGTTGGGAAACACAGAGTTTGTTACTTTACTCAGTGTTTCGCAACCATTGTGCCTTCAGCTGTTGCAAAACTAGAACACCCAGCATGTACAGTCTCAGTGCATGCTGGGAGTTGTATTTTTGCAACAGCTGGAGGCACACTGGTTGCAAAACACTGAGGTAGGTAACAAACTCTGTTTCACAACCAATGTGTCTCCAGCTGTTGCAAAACTGCAACAATCAGCATGCATTGACAGCCGAAGGGCATGCTGAGAGTTGTAGTTTTGTAACAGCTGGAGGCACACTGCTACAACTCCCAGCATACCCTTTGGTAGTCTGTGCATGTTGGGAGGTGTAGTTATGAAAAACTAGATGCACACTTTTTCATAGAAAAAATGTGCCTCCAGCTGTTGCATTACCACAACTCCCAGCATGCACAGACTACCAAAGGGCATGCTGGGAGTTGTAGTTGGAACTCCAGCTGTTGCAAAACTACAACTCCCAGCATTCCCTTTGGCTTTGCATGCCGAGAGTTGTTGCTAAGCAACATCAGGAGGTGAACAGGCCTCACCTCCTGCTGTATCCTGCCGCCGGGACCGCCGCACTGTATCCTGCCGCCGGGCCCAATCCTGCTGCTGCTTCGACCGATCAATCACGTGATCGTGAGGTGTCACCCATGCCACCTCACTCCTGCTGAGTAAGGGGGAATGGGGCTGTCTCGGACAGCCCCATTCACCCTTTTTTTTCCGGGTCACCGGGTCACCAGAGACCCAATTGACACGGAATAACCACAAATCGCACATCTGAATGGACCTCTGGACCCCCCCTGGGCAATATGCCGGGATGCCTGCTGAACGATATCAGCAGGCATCCCGGTCCATGCCCAGCGAACGGCAGGAGCTGGAAGAACGCAGGGCATACCTATACGCCCTGAGTCCTTAAGGACTCGGAAATGGGGGCATATGGATACGCCCTGCGTCCTTAAGGGGTTAATATTTTAAAAGCAGCACAAGAGACCTTTAAAAATGTGAGGAGAAAAAAAATGGTGTGATTAATATCGCTGGAACAGAAATGACAGTAATTTTTTAATATCTCACCCAATGTGAACTGAACTCAACCCACTTGTAAGTCTGAGTTTACCTGCTACTACATTGAGATGTGGTGACTGGGGTGTTGCAGTATGTAACAGGGTCTGGTTGTATAAACCCTGGGGGCAAGATGTTGTTAACCCCTTAGTGTTCGTGACGCCAGGATGTGTTTATTCCGGTATGGTAACCGCCGTCAACCAATCCAGAAATGGTTTGTAATAAAGGAATGTCCACAGCAAGGATTCTGAATAAACTGGAACTTTTACTTGAAATGTTTAGGGAACAGTCATTACAATTATGCAGTTCCTTCAGAGGCCACCGGGACACAGGATACCTTGCAGGCTTGCTGGGACTTGTAGTTTTGAGGATATTTATGCAGGCCACTGTGCTACTAATATATTCCTTAGCTGAGGAGTAGTCACTGGATTTGTAGAGAGAATTGTAACTCACGTTTTAGAAGTGGTTGTGTTTCTTTAGGCTTTGGCCTAGATGAGATGAATTTGCAGTATACAGGACTTTGTGCTTCCTTTTAAGTCCAAGAGATAAGAGAGAGAGAATAGAGACTTCAGCACCTTATATACTAGGGGGCTGGACTAAAGCCCATTGGTTGCTAATGCCTGGGGTTCCTGTGCCCATGGAACTCTGGGTATATCACATGACAGTAGATCACATGACCAAGGAAGGTCCTATACATTTTATACAAACTGTACAACTTTATACATATGAATAATAGATGCACATAATGAATATACACTGCATTTATATGAGACAACAAGGGGGGAGCCCTGCAGGAGAGCTCTATGGACCTAAGAGACTCTTCCTGAGGGGACAGGTCCTGTACCGGGACACCTCAAACCCCCTTGTTTAATGAAAGTCGCCCTCAACGTCTGTCCCCTTAGGGAGAGGAGCGAAATGGCCATTGGGCCGAATGTAGTTCTGAAGCATTTAACTATAACGTCCAATTTCAGTACACATTAAAATGTCCATACATGCTCTGTAACTTGGGAACAGGAGGATATTGGTTAACTTTAGTACTTGCTGGATATAATTTACCATTTAATGGTTGAGACAAGGTTCCTTAAAGGGGTACTCCGCTGCCCTGTGTCGGAAGCTCCGCTCCCCAGCGTCCGGAAGTTTATTGTTCCTGACGCTGTGTGCGGGCTTCCGTGTTCAGGGCTGCCCCTCGTGACGTCACGCCCGCCCCCTTCATGATGTTATGCCCGCCCCCTCAATGAAAGTCTATGGGAAGGGGGCATGATGGCCATCGTGCCCCCCTTCTCATAGTCTTTCGCTGAGGGGGAGGGCGTGACATCACGAAGGGGGCGGGCGTGACGTCACGAGGGGCAGCCCTGAACACGGAAGCCCGCACACAGCGTCCGGAACAATAAACTTCCGGACGCTGGGAAGCGGAGCATCGGACACAGGGCAGCGGAGTACCCCTTTAAGAACACAGCCATGAATATGGTAACAATACTTTTACATTTTACAACAATACCTTTATTTATTTTTATTATTGTTTTTTTTATAGAGATATACCTACATATTACTATGCATCTCTAATGACTATGCACATATTATTAGTACTATCACATTTGACTGACTGACAATCTTACTGACATTTGACTGCTATATAGAGTGGGGATCAAAAGTTTGGGCACCCCATGTAAAAATTTGTATTAAAGAAGCCAAGGAAAGATGGAAAAATCTCCAAAAGGCATCAAATTACAGATTTGACATTCTTATAATACGTCAACAAAAGTTAGATTTTATTTCCATCATTTACACTTTCAAAATAACAGAAAACAAAAAGATGGCGTCTGCAATAGTTTGGGTACTCTGCAGAATTTATAGCATGCACTGCCCCCTTTGCACAGCTGAGACCTGCCAGTGTCATGGATTGTTCTCAATCATCATCTGGGAAGACCAGGTGATGTGAATCTCAAAGGTTTTAAATGCCCAGACTGATCTGACCTTGCCCCAACAATCAGCACCATGGGTTCTTCTAAGCAGTTGTCTAGAAATCTGAAACTGAAAATAGTTGATGCTCACAAAGCTGGAGACGGCTATGAGAAGATAGCAAAACATTTTCAGGTGTCAATATCCTCTGTTCGGAATGTAATTAAGAAATGGCAGTCATCAGGAACAGTGGAAGTTAAAACAAGATCTGGAAGACCAAAAAAATATCAAACAGAACAGCTCGCAGGATTGTGAGAAAAACAATTCAAAACCCAGAAAGATCTGGCAGACACTGGAGTTGTGGTACACTATTCCACTATAAAAACATACTTGTACAAATATGGTCTTCATGGAAGAGTCATCAGAAGAAAACCTCTTTTACATCCTCACCACAAAAATTAGCGTTTGACCGTTTTGGAAACAAGTTCTGTGGATCGATGAGGTTAAAATTGAACTTTTTGGCCGGAATGAGCAAAGGTACGTTTGGAGAAGAAGGGGAACAGAATTTAATGAAAAGCACCTCTGTCCAACTGTTAAGCATGGGTGAGAGGATCAATCATGCTTTGGGGTTGTATTGCAGCCAGTGGCACAGGGAACATCTCACGAGTAGAAGGAAAAATGGATTCAATAAAACTTCAGCAAATTTTGGATGATAACTTGATGCCATCTGTGAAAAAGCTGAAGTTAAATAGAGGATGGCTTCTACAAATGGATAATGATCCTAAACACACCTCGAAATCCACGGGGGATTACATCAAGAGGCGTAAACTGAAGGTTTTGCCATGGCCTTCACAATTTCCCAACCTCAACATAATTGAAAATGTATGGATAGATGTTGAAAGAACAGTGCGTGACAGACGGCCCAGAAATCTCAAAGAACTGGAAAACTTTAGTAAGAAAGAATGGGCAAAGATACCTCAAACAAGAATTGAAAGACTCTTGGCTGGCTACAAAAAGTGTTTACAAGCTGTGATACTTGACAAAGGGGGCAGTACAAGATATTAACTCTGCAGGGTGCCCAAACTTTTGCAGACACCATTTTTTTGTTTTCTGTTATTTTGAAAGTGTAATTGATGGAAATAAAATCTAAATTTTGTTGACATATTATAAGAATGTCTAATCTGTAATTTGATGCTTCTTGGAGATTTTTCCATCTTTCCTTGGCTTCTTTATGCACATTAATACAAATTTTTACCTGGGGTGCCCAAACTTTTGATCCCCACTGTATGGTATGCATGATGTCTGCAATGGTTATACATACTCGACATTATCTCACTGTTGCTGCTACTACATTGAGATGTGGTGACTGGGGTGTAGCAGTATGTAACAGGGTCTGGTTGTATAAACCCTGGGGGCAAGATGTTGTTAACCCCTTAGTGTTCGTGATGCCAGGATGTGGTTATTCTGGTATGGTAACCGCCATCAATCAACCCAAGAACGGTTTGTAATAAAGGAATGTCCACAGCAAGGATTCTAAATAAACTGGAACGTTTACTTGTTTAGGGAACAGTCTTTACAATTATGCAGTTCCTTCAGAGGCAACCGGGACACAGGATACCTCACAGGTTTGCTTGGACTTGTTATTATTGAGATATTTAGGTAGACCACTGTGCTACTGATATATTCCTTAGCTGAGGAGTAGTCACTGGATTTGTAGAGAGAATTGTAACTCATGTTTTAGAAGTGGTTGTGTTTCTTTTGGCTTTGGTCTAGATGAGATGAATTTGCAGTATACAGGACTTTGTGCTTCCTTTTGAGTCCAAGAAATAAGAGAGTATAGAGACTACAGCCACTTATATACTAGGGGGCTGGACTAAAGCCCATTGGTTGCTAATGCCTGGGGTTCCTGTGCCGATGGAACTCTGGGTATATCACATGACAGTAGATCACATGACCAATGAAGGTCCTATACATTTTATACAAACTGTACAAATTTATACATATGAACAATTAATACACATAATGAATATACACTGCATTTATAAGACAAGGGGGGAGCCCTGCAGGAGAGCCCTATGAACCTAAGGGACTCTTCCTGAGGGGACTTAAGGATGGTACAGGATAGGTCCTGTACCGGGACACCACAAAGCTTAATGTTAATTATAGAAACAATTATATAACAACTCTATTATTTTATGGTTAAAAATACACACTGCACACCTTGTTAATTGTAGGACACGCACATGCTGGCGTACCCACTAAATTTGAAAATGTTGTGTAAAAAATAGAATAAGGCACAAAATAATTGTGTAAGATTTTTACAGACTACGTAAATAACCCATATGTGGCACTAAAATTTTCCATAAAAAAAAAAATAAAAAATCCATAGTAATGCAGCTTCATGCACATTTTGGGGTGGGTAATGTACCGAGCCGCTTTTTTTTTTTTTTTGTGGCTTCACTATTGTTTATGTGCCTGTTGGTGCTGCGCTGCCTTCCTTCCTGATGTAAACTCCGTCCTCAGCACGGTGACGCATGTCTCCACCCACCAACGTCACAAAATGTGGTCTCAAAATTAAACAAAAAAGCCCCCAGGGTACGGATATTCATGGTGCGGCATAGTATGTTTTTAATACTTTTTTAATTTCAGAGGAGGGTGGATGGGTTGTTGCGGGATAGTTGGAGTGCAGCTATTTAGTGCCAGGGAGGCCAGTCAGGGTGTCACCTGATGCAGTACACCCCCTCCCAGTCACTCTCTAGTAACACTAATGGTAATAAAGGGTAGATAAAGAACTTCGGCTATTAACATAAGGGAAAACTTTTCTATTTTAAAAAAATGCTTTTGCAAGTGGGTTTCCCAGGTTTTGCTTCCGTGCGATTTATTTTTCAAAGTCGTGCGACTTTTTGATAAATAGGTCACACATAAGCAAAAGTAAGTTAAAAAACAATTGTCATATAAAAGCCGTACGTTTGAAAAGAATGAAAAATCTCCTTCAAAAAGTTTTTTCTGGAACTTCGTTTCTCGGCACAGACGTCTCTACCATGATATCCGTCTTCCAGAGCTGCCAAGGAGACTTCCAATAACAATACTCCAGATCACAAAAATTCTGGAGACGGCTTCTGCAGCAGCGGAGGAGCAAGATGAGACACACAACTCGTGTTGCTTTTGGCTCCAAAGAAATGGAATCTGCATTAAGTGCAAGTTCCCACTTCAAAGGTTAGGACCATTCCCATATAATCTTACACTAAGAGCTATTCTCATACCGGCCCCACTGCATCTGTACAGCACAGTGTTTCCCAACCAGGGTGTCTCCACCTGTTACATAACTACAACTCCCAGCATGCCCTTTGGCTGTGCATGCTGGGAGTTGTAGTTATGAAACAGTAGGAGGCACACAGGCCTCACCTCCTGCTGCCAGTCATTTCCTGCCGCCGACAGTAAGCTTTCCCCGCCGCTGCACACTACATGGTCGGTACCCGCTCTCGCCCTCCAGACTAGGGGCAGAACGGGTGCCGTCAGGACAGCCCAGAAGACGCCATGATTCATCAGCCGGTCTCAGCCGACCAATCACCATGAACGTGAGGTGGCACCAGTGCCACCTCACTCCTGCTGGGCAATTGTGATTGGTGCTGTCTCGGACATTCGGTATTCGGTACATTCGGGTAAATCTTTTTATTCTTTTTTGGACTTTTTTAGCGATCCTAAAAAATTATGGAGATTTTATTAAAATTTCGTAGGGTACCATAAAAAAATAATAATAAAAAAGATACAGAAGTGATGGAAAAAATTGTATCTAACGAAATGTATCTTTTTTTATTGTGAAATGTTTATAAATTTTTAAACAGGGATCAATTTATGTGAGCGGGTAAAGCACTAACAATGTAGCCGACAATAATAAAAATGTATTGTGTGCGTGTTTTTCACTTTTTTTAAAAACATTTTTTAGGTAGTACTACTACTCCCAGAATGGAACACACTGTTCCATGATGGTAGTAGTAGTTACCTGTACTAATTGACAGATCGCCGGGGTCCCTTGCGATCCTCTTGTATAGATGCGGCGGCAGCTCTTCTATGGTCCCCTGCACTCACGTATATATACACATATTCATATTTCCCGCAGAGCTGTGATTGGCCAGATGGTTCCAGCCAATCACAGCTCTCTGTGAGAAATAGGAATATGTGTATATATACGGCCGTGCAGGGGACCATAGGAGCGCGGCCGCCGCATCCATACATTATACAGGAGCATCACAGCGGGTGTCAGGAGTGATACCCGCAGTGATCTTTCCTTTACTACAAGTACTACTACTCCCAACAATGGAGTACACTCTGCTCCATGCTGGGAGCTGTAGTACCTGCATTAATCGACAGATCGCAGCAGGTGTCAGAAGTTACACTCGCTGCGATATGTCTATTAATGCAGGTACTACAGCTCCCAGCATGGAGCAGAGTGTGCTTCATGTTGGGAGTATTAGTACCAGCAGTAAGGGACAGATCCCAGCGGGTGTCACTCCTCCTGACACCCGCTGCTATCGCCCTTATGTGAATGTCGGGATCAGCTGTTCTCAGGGCTACAGAGCCGGGAGAACAGCTGACGCTGAGCCATAGGTATACATCGTATATCTACTGCCCAGCAAGAACTTAAAGTGAACCTGCAATGTGTATACAGTATACACATTGCTGGCTCACTTAACCCCTTGCTGAGCTGTGCGTTATGCGCAAGCCCAGCAAGGGAAGAGTTAACTTACACTGCTGGACAGTGTAGGTTAACCCTTTGGGCAGTATACACTATATACAGCTATCTATAGATAGCTGTATATAGTGTATACAGAAGATGAAGTCCGCTTTCCTCCCTCGAGTATTAGGCAGGTCCGTGTAGCTCCGCCCCCAGTGATGATGTCATTAGGGGGCGGAGCTACAGAAGGGAACAAGGCTAGTTAATCTGAAGCTCTGTTCACATTGTCCGTTTTGTATAATGTGAACAGACCCTTCTGGCAGTGTCTACCCAGACAGAGAGACTCCAGCTGTTGCTAAACTACAACTCCCAGCATGCCCAGACAGCCAAAGGCTGTCTGGGCATGCTGGGAGTTGTAGTTTTGCACCAATTGGTGGCTCCCTGTTTTGGTAGACATTGCATCATGGGTGCTCTCCCCAGCGGACAGCGCCAAAAATGTCATAACCAATTTTTTGTGTTTTTTTCTTCTCGTTTCAGATCCATGTATGCAGAGGATTACTGCAGATTCAATGGATTAAGGCGGATTACTTTTTTTATTTTAATAAAATGGTTAACGAGGGCTGTGGGGGAGTGTTTTTTTAAATAAAATAATTTTTCCAATGTGTGTTTTTTATTTAATTGAATTTTCAGGCTTAGTAGTGAAAGCCGGTCTTATTGACTGAATCCATTACTAAGCCAGGGCTTAGTGCTAGCTCCAAAAACAGCTAGTGCTAACCCCCAATTATTACCCCGGTACCCACCGCCACAGGGGTGCCGGGAAGAGCTGGTACCAACAGGCCCGGAGCGTCAAAAAATGGCGCTCCTGGGCCTAGGCAGCAACAGGCTGGCGTTATTTATGCTGGTGAGGGAGAGTAACAATGGTCCTCGCCCACCCTGGTAACGTCAGGCTGTTGCTGTTTGGTTGGTATTGTGCTGAGAATGCAAATACGGGGAACCCTCTACGTTTTTTTTAATTTTTTTTATTTAAATAAAATAAAAAACATATAGGGTTCCCCGTATTTTCATTCTCAGCACAATACCAACCAAACAGCAACAGCCTGATGTTACCAGGGTGGGCGAGGACCATTGTTACTGGCCCTCCCCAGCCTAAATAACGCCAGCCTGTTACCGCCTAGGAACAGGAGCACCATTTTTGACACTCCGGGCCTTTTGGTACTGGCTCTTCCCGACATCCCTGTGGCGGTGGGTACCGGGGTAATAATTGGGGGTTAGCTCTAGCTGTTTTTGGGGCTAGCACTAAGCCCTGTCTTAGTAATGGAGTCAGTCAATAAGACCAGCTTCCACTACTAAGCCTGAAAATTCAATAAAGAAAAACACAAGACATTGGAAAAATTATTTTATTTAAAAAACACTCCCCCACAGCCCTCGTTAACCATTTTATTAAAAGAAAAAAATAATAATCCGCCGTAATCCATCAAATCCGCAGTAATCCTCTGTATACACGCATCTGAAACGAGAAGAAAGAAAAACAACACAAAAAATTGGTTATGACATTTTTGGCGCTGTCCGCTGGGGAGAGCACCCATGATGCAATGTCTACCCAAACAGGGAGCCACCAATTGGTGCAAAACTACAACTCCCAGCATTCCCAGACAGCCTTTGGCTATCTGGGCATGCTGGGAGTTGTAGTTTAGCAACAGCTGGAGTCTCCCTGTCTGGGTAGACACTGCCAGAAGGGTCTGTTAACATTATGCAAAACGGACAATTTGAACAGAGCTTCAGATTAACTAGCCTTGTTCCCTTCTGTAGCTCCGCCCTCTAATGACGTCATCACTAGGGGGTGGAGCTACACGGACCTGCCCGTTACTCGAGGGAAGTAAGCGGACTTCGTCTTCTGTATACACTACATACATGTGGTAGCCCTTGGGGGGTGTATGGTAGGGATGGTATAATGTTGGTATATGAGGGGTTAATATTAACCCAGCCACTCGTGACGCCAGGGTGAGGGGTGGTATGCTGAATCCATGTTCCGGCCTATCACCGCCCTTCCCAGAAACGATAGGTGCAATGAAATGACTGAAGGTCCACAAGCAGATTTACCTTGAACTTGAATAACTTTACTGCAGTGCTTGCAATATCCAATGCGTAGTAACAGTCTCATATAACAGTTCTTAGGTTGCTTAGCGACTGGCAGAAGTTGCGGACCTTGCATTAAACTTGTAGTTTCTGAATTTAGGGAGTGATGTGCAGATCCGTCCGGATTTAGGGGAAATATTGGGTCCGGTGATACTGCAGAGTGCTTAGGGGATGACACACTCTATAATTTAGATCATTCAGCCGTTGCCGCAAGGCTCAGGCCTAACTCACTGCGATATAGGTCTTCTATCTAGAGATAGCTGTATATAGTGTATAACGCCCAAAGGGTTAACCTACACTGTCCAGCAGTGTAAGTTAAATCTTCCCTTGCTGGGCTTGCACATAGCGCACAGCTCAGCAAGGGGTTAAGTGAGCCAGCAATGTGTATACTGTATACACATTGCAGGCTCACTGTAAGTTCTTGCTGGGCAGTAGATATACGATGTATACCTACGGCTCAGCGTCAGCTGTTCTCCCGGCTATGTAGCCCTGAGAACAGCTGATCCCGACATTCACATCAGGAGGATCGCAGCGGGTGTCAGGAGAAGTGACATCCCTGGGATCTGTTCCTTACTGCAGGCACTAATACTCCCAACATGGAGCACACTCTTCTCCATGCTGGGAGCTGTAGTACCTGCATTAATAGACATATCGCAGCAGAGTGTAACTTCTGACACCCACTGCGATCTGTCTATTAATGCAGGTACTACAGCTCCCAGCATGAGGCAGAGTGTGCTCCACGTTGGGAGTAATAGTACATGTAGTAAAGGAAAGATCACTGCAGGTATCACTCCTGACACCCGCTGTGATGCTCCTGTATAATGTATGGATGCGGCGGCCGCGCTCCTATGGTCCTCTGCACGGCCGTATATATACACATATTCCTATTTCTCACAGAGAGCTGTGATTGGCTGGAACCATCTGGCCAATCACAGCTCTGCGGGAAATATGAATATGTGTATATATACGTGAGTGCAGGGGACCATAGAAGAGCGGCCACCGCATCTATACCTTATACAAGAGGATTGCAAGGGACCCCTGCGATCTGTCAATTAGTACAGGTAACTACTACTCCCATCATGGAAGAGTGTGTTCCATGCTGGGAGTAGTAGTACTACCTAGAAAAGTGAAAAACACGCACACACTACATTTTTATTATTGTCGGCTACATTTTTAGTGCTTTACCCGCTCACATAAATTGATCCCTGTTTAAAAATGAATAAACATTTCATAATAAAAAAGATACATTTCGTTAGATACAATTTTTTCCATCACTACTGTATCTATTTTATTATGATTTTTTTTATGGTACCCTACGAAATTTTGATAAAAAAGGTATCTCCATAATTTTTTAGGATCGCTAAAGTCCAAAAAAAGAATAAAAAGATTTACCGAATGTACCCGAATACCGAATGTATCCGAAAAATCAAATTGCATCTTTATCCTTTTTATTATCTTTGTTATCAGAATGAATTCTTTACGTCATTTAGGGATAACGAATGCATTCGTTATTTACAGCTATTCGTATTATCGTGGCTATTCGGGAATGTTCAAAATATGTTTTCGTGCATTCGGATCGGTCCGAATGCCCGAAAACGGTAAAATTCGGTAAATTAGACATTCGTGCTGAACTGAATTGCACATGTCTAGAAGTTACACTGTACCAGGACATTGCGCCCACGACCTCCCGGCGCTCATGACCACAGGTATTGACTCTATTACTATCTCCGATCACGCTCCTGTACATCTTTCTTTGTCTCTGTCCCCTTTCCCCTCCAATTCTTGGCGCTGGAGATTGAATGAAGGCATCCTTTCTAATCAGACTGCTCTAGCTGACATTACGCAACAGTTATCCTTATACTTTGATTTAAACTCTAAGTCGGGAACGGCCTTCATGCGAGGGATATTCATTTCCTGGGGTTCCAAACTGAAGAAAGAGAGGCAGCGCAAGATCACTGACATTCTGTCTGAAATCTCCACCCTGGTGAGGATACACAAGTGTACCGGGGCGATAGCGATTCAGGAGACACTTAAATCCCTATGCACCACCCTTAATACTCTCCTCACCGAAAAATCAGCGGAGGCCTACCTCCACCACAGGCACCGTATTTATGCACACGGGGACAAGGGAGGTAAGCTCATGTCCACACTTATAAAGAAGGCGAGAACAAAACAACACATTCATGCAGTGAGAGATGAGAGAGGCCACCGGTATACAGACACGCCCTCCATTGCTAAAGCTTTCCAGACGTTTTACACCTCTCTGTATAATTTATCAGAGGGAGAGTCCCCGGACTCTGCTTCCGGACGTAGAGAGGCGACGAAAAGATTTCTGACATCACTAAACCTCCCTACTTTAGACGAACACATGCAGAGAGAACTCATGCTACCTATTACCCCAGAAGAAGTGCAGAGAGTGGTCTCTTTTTTCCCACCGGGGAAGAGTCTGGGCCCGGACGGTCTTCCACTGGAATACTACCGTAAATTTGCGGACGTTCTGATCCCCCACCTCACCTCTGTTTGCGAGGCTTTATTCCGTGGGTCTCCTCTCCCTAAACAGTCCCTTGAAGCACATGTCACTCTCATTCACAAGGAAGGCAAGAACCCAGAAGACTGTGGGAGCTACAGACCAATATCACTTCTGAACTTAGACCTCAAAATCTGGGCTAAACTGCTCTCCTTGAGAATCAAGAGTCATCTTCCCCACTTAGTAGACGTGGACCAGTCGGGATTTGTACCAGGTAGGGAGGGTCGCACGAACACATTGAGACTGCTAACTGCGATCCAACATGCTCACATGAAAAGACTGCCCCTTGTCCTTCTTGGCATTGATGGCATTTGATAGGGTCAATTGGGAGTATATGAAGGAGACGCTACACCGCTTCGGATTTCCCCTGCAGTTTATAACAGCTCTTATGTCCCTTTACACACAACCGTATGCTTCGTTGATGGTCAACGATGACATATCCCCCCGTTCTGGATCACAAACGGGACCAGGCAGGGATGCCCCCTGTCCCCAACCATTTTTATACTAACAATGGAAACGCTTTTAAAGAGAGTTCGACAGTTGACCAGTATCTCAGGATACAAAACCCCGAGGGGAGAGCTTAAAGCACTAGCCTTCGCAGATGATTTACTATTTCTCTTAAGTGACCCTGCACACGGACTGCCTAGTTTATTAGACCTGTTCGGAGAATTTGGCTCGCTGTCGTACTTTAAAGTAAATGTTTCTATGTCGGAATTATTAAACATTACTCTATCTGCAGCTAAGATTAGGGAGATCGGCTCCCTGTCCCCTTTCCCCTGGGCCAAATCGTCACTCACGTATCTAGGGGTTAAAATACCTAGCTCGCTCACAAGCATTTTTCAACTTAACTTCAAACCCCTACTAGCAGAGATTAAAGAGACATTGGCTGGATATGATCTTCCCCTGATCCTATGGATGGGTAGGAAAAACCTGGGTAGGAAAAACTCAGATGTTAATAAGTGCAGGTCAATGTTTTGATGCCAGATCTGTACTGTTATCTATACTATGATGGAGAAGGCGCTGCTGCGACAGCGACCCCCTCGCCTACCTTTGTTCCTTATCTCTTTGTATTGTGCGTTAATGACTTTAAAATAAAATAAAAACTTGTTTGAAAAAAAAAAAGTCTGATGTGTAAGTGAAAAAAAATGTTTACACTAAAATGCTGTTTTCCCCCCAAATTTTACATTTTTGCAAGGGGTAATAGGAGAAAATGACCCCCAAAATTTGTAAGCCCATTTCTTCTGAGTGTGGAAATACCCCATGTGTGGATGTCAAGTGCTCTGCTGGTGAACTACAATGCTCAGAAGAGAAGGAGCGCCATTGAGCTTTTGGAGAGATAATTTGTTTGGAGTAGTAGTCAGGGGCCATGTGCATTTACAAAGCCCCCGTGGTACCAGAACAATGGACCCCACACATGTGACCCCATTTTGGAAACTACATCCCTCACAGAATTTTATGCAGTGCAGTGAGTATTTACACCCCACTGGCGTTTGACAGGTCTTTGGAACATTGGGCTGTGCAAATTAAAAATTACATTTTTCATTTTCAAGGACCACTGTTCCAAAAATCTGTCAGACACATGTGGGGTGTAAATGCTCACTGTACCCCTTATTACATTATGTGAGGGGTGTAGTTTCCCAAATGGGGTCACATGTGTGGGGCGGGGTCCATTGTTCTGGCACTATGGGGGCTTTGTAAACACACGTAGCCTTCAATTCCGGACAAAATTTATCTTCAAAAGCCCAATGGTGCTCCTCTCTTCTGAGCATTGTAGTTCGCCCGCAGAGCACTTTCCATCAACATATGGGGTATGTTCTTACTCAGAAGAAATGGGGTTACAAATTTTGGGGGGCTTTTTTCCTATTTTCTGTTTTTTTTACTTTTTTATTTTCCTATCCAACTTTAATGAAAAATTCTTCAAACACCTGTGGGGTGTTAAGGCTCACGATACCACTTGTTACATTCCTTGAGGGGTGTAGTTTCCAAAATGGGGTCATATGTGGGTATTTCTTTTTTTGCGTTTATGTCAGAACCGCTGTAAGATCAGCCACCCTTGTGAAAATCACCAATTTAGACCTTAAATGTACATAGTGCACTCTCCCTCCTGAGCGTTGTGGTGCGTCCGCAGAGCATTTTACGCCCACCTATGGGGTATTTCCGTGCTCAGGAGAAATTGCGTTACAAATTTTAGGGGTATTTTTTTCCTTTTACTGCTTGTGAAAATAAAAAGTATGGGGCAACACCAGCATGTTAGTGTAAACATTTTTATTTTTTTACACAGGCTGGTGCAGCCCCATACTTTTCCTTTTCATAAGGGGTAAAAGGAGAAAAAGCCCCCCAAAATATGTAGTACAATTTCTCCCGATTATGGAAATACCCCATGTGTGGCCCTAAACTGTTTCCTTGAAATATGACAGGGCTCCGAAGTGAGAGAGCGCCATGCGCATTTGAGGACTAAATTAGGGATTGCATAGGGGTGGACATAGGGGTATTCTATCCCAGTGATTCCCAAACAGGGTGCCTCCAGCTGTTGCTAAACTCCCAGCATGCCTGGACAGTCAGTGGCTCTCTGGAAATGCTGGGAGTTGTTGTTTTGCAACAGCTGGAGGCTCCATTTTGGAAACACTGCCGTAAGATACGTTTTTCATTTTTATTGGGGGGGAACAGTGTAAGGGGGTGTATATATAGTGTTTTACCCTTTATTATGTGTTAGTGTAGTATTTTTAGGGGACATTCGCACTGGCGGATTACAGCGAGTTTCCCGCTAGGAGTTTGCGCTGTGGCGAAAAATTTGCCGCAGCTCAAACTTGAAACATAAACCCCACTGTAAACTCGCCCGTGTGAATTTTCCCTGTATGTTCACATGGGAGGGCAAACCTCCATCTGTTTCAAAACTACAACTCCCAGCATGTACTAACGGACCGTGCATGCTGGGAGTTGTACTTTTGCAATAGCTGGAGGCACACTGGTTGGAAAACCTTCAGTTAAGTTCTGTTACCTAACTCAGCACTTTCTAACCAGTGTGCCTCCAGCTGTTGCAAAACTACAATTCCCAGCATGTACTGATCGCCGAAGGTCATGCTGGGAGATGTAGTTATGCAACAGCCGGAGGTACGCAACTACAACTCCCAGCATGCCAAGACAGCTGTTTGCTATTTGGGCATTCTGGGATTTGTAGTTGTGCAAAAGCTGGAGGGTCACAGGTTGGAGATCACTGTGCATTGATCTCCAAACTGTGGGCCTCCAGATGTTGCAAAACTACAAATCCCAGCATGCCCAGACTGCAAACTGCTTTGTGGGCATTCTAGGAGTTGTAGTTTTGCAACATCTGGAGGGCTACAGTTTAGAGACCACTGTATATTGGTCTCAGACTGTAGACCTCCAGATGTTGCTAGGCAACTCACCGGCTTTCGTAGGATCCAGGGAGCCGCATCGCCGTCCTCCTCTTCTGCCGCCGATCACCCCTGCCGATCGCCGCCTGCTGCCGCCGCCGGTTAGTGATTGGGCTTCGGTGACGGACCCTGTCGGTTTCCCCGTTCTGCCCAGCCTACTGTGGGTGGGTAGAAAGGGGAAACTGAAAGTTAACCCCCCTGCCCCCGATCTGCAATTGGTTGTCGCTTCTTGATGACCATTAGCAGGGATAGGAGGGGTGGCACCCCTGCCACCTCACTCCAATCCCTTCAGGGGGATCGTGGGTTTCTTTGACAACCGCGATCCCCTTTATATACCAGTCACCATAGACCTGTATGACCATAGGCGTGCGCAGCCTATTGCATTAGGGTGTGCATCCTAAAGTACAAACTCACGCCGCACGCATGCGTATATATATATATATATATATATATATATATATATACATACATACATATACATACACACACACACATACAAACACACAAATACACTCTTGCTTGCATGCACACATACATAAACAGAGAAGACACCACTAGATAAATCCATTGTCCCCGTAGTCATCCAGATAGCCAATACAGATACCAAACATGCAAGAAAGTCCAAGACCACAGCACCAAAATTGGAAAAAAAGAGCTATTATTTATTGGTTCCTCAAAAAAACTTTTGGGGAACTAATAAACTACAGTTCTTTTGCACGTATCAGTTTATAATTTTTGGTGCTGTGGTCTTGGACTTTGTTGCAAACCTGTATACCATATAAGTAATTGTATCCAGGATCATATAAAGGTAGATACCAGCTGTACACAGGATCTGTATACCATATAGGGGATTATAGTTACATCTAGGGACTCACAGGTAACATAATTTCTGATCAGCGATGTCCTCTTTCCTTTTCTTGTGTATCTGTATCAGATTGACATGTCAACTTCTTCCAGGTAAAAACCATCTCTTTAGCATCTGCAGGAAAAACATGTTAGACTCTGCATTTTTCCAGTGTAATGCCCTCTCATAATAAGGAATAGTAGGTACCCCATTAAGTAGGCCTTTCCCCCACCATAGACCCCCTCATTAGATAAATACGTCTGAAAGTAGGTAGGTTGTTAGCTATCTAGATAGGTAGGTAGGCAGGTAAGTAGGTAGCTAGCTACATGGGTAGGTTGCAACTATGTCAGTAGCTAGGTATGTTCATAGCTAGGTTGGTTGTTAGCTAGATAGCTTGTTAAGTGTCTAGGTAGATTGTTAGCTAGCTAAGTAGATAGCCATACAGGTAGGTAGTTAGGTTGCTAGGTAAATAGCTAGGTAGGTAGCAAGGTTGGTTATTAGCAACATAGGTGGGTAGCTAGCTAGGTAGCCAGGTAGGCAATTAGCTAGGTAGGTTGTTAGCTAGCTAGGTAGCCATGTAGTTAGGTTGCTAGGTAGATAGATAGCTAGGTAGGTAGCCAAGTAGTTAGGTAGATGGATAGTTAGGTAGGTAGATATTCAGGTTGCTAGATAGCCAGGTAGATAGTCAGGTAGCCAGCTTGCTATGTAGGTAGCCAGGTAGTTAGATAGCCAGGGAAGTAGGAAACCAGGTAGGTAGGTTGTTAGCTAGATTGGCAGGTAGGAATTAACACTTTTCAGGTTAAAATGATGGGTTTCCCAGTACATTAATAATATAGACACTGATTTGAATAGGGACCTTCCATACAATTAAATATACCTTTTATTATGTTCCAATAAAATATCGACTTACACTACAAAATATACAGGCTGCCACCGATCACCTATGGATTAGGACACATTTATCTTATTGCACTTGAGTATAAGTAGTCTCTCAGGATAAACTCCATATAAAGGGCAAAAACAGTGTATAAAAACACACAAAATATACACACAATTAATTATATATGCGTGACATCACAGGATACACATATGCGGGGGATATTTTCTCCTATTCTGACCCCTATTTTTTATTTCTCCTTATATGTCCTGTATGAGGGGCATTTTTTTGCGCCCCGATCTGTGATTTTTAACGGTTCCATTTTTGTTTCGATGGGACCTTTTGATTGCTTTCTTTTGTCTTTTTGATTAAATTCTGGAGTTGCAGTTAGTTACTAACTACAACTCCCAGCATGCCTTGATACAGCCTGTGGCTCAGCAGCATGTTGGACTATATAGTAGAATATAGTATGGATCAGTGTTTCCCAACCAGAGGTGCCTCCAGCTGTTGCAAAACTGTAACTCCCAGCATGCCCGGACAGCCAACAGCTGTCCAGGCATGCTGGGAGTTGTAGTTTTGCAACAGCTGGAGGCACTCTGGTTGGGAAACACTGGTATAGTATATGGTGCAACATTCTGGTAGTTGGTGGATTGGTTATATAAATACCGGCCAGGTGGCACCCTACTTTAGACTCCTCTGCCCCCTGCCCCTCTGTCCCCTCCTCCTGTACATTTGCTCCTTCCCAGCCCCCTCTGCCACCACTTCTTCGCACTGTTCTGTGACTGTCCCTCCACAGACCCCCTCCTTCACAATCTTTTGATCCCTGACCCCAACAACCCCCCCCCCCCCACCGCCCTTTTAACCTTTCCGGGCTGCAGATGACATCGGGCGGGCTGTAGATCACGTTGGGCGGCTCCTGGTCACGCCTGGCTGCTGCCTTCTGCAGTGGTTTAAGCTCCGAGCTTCCGTCCTGCTCGGAGCAGCCGGGGCAGGGGGGCGTGCCTGCGCACGGAAGTGTGCTACTCCTAAAGTAGCAGTGTCCCCGGCCCGGCCTAAGGAACTTGGGACCGGAGGACCTGCCCTGAGTGGGGTCCCTTTCTGCGTGCCAGAGTGGCCCCACTGTTTTACAAATATATTTAAAAAATGGAGGAAGATTTTAAAAAAAGTCGGAGCAGCTGACATCCGGGGCCCAGGCCCCGAATAAAATGACCTAGTGACGCCCCTGAGCCTGGGCTTGATTAGGGTGTGCCCAGGCACACCCGGCACACCCCGTGCGCACGCCTATGTGTATGACCCGGAATCGGCGCAAATCGCCGGTGTAAATACACCGGCGATTTGCAGCGATCGCCGACATGTTGCACGGGATGCCTGCTGAATGATTTCGGCTGGGATCCCGGTCCGGTCCCCGCCCAGCGTGTGGTGGGGATCGGAATTCCCATACGCCCTGGGTCCTTAACGATCAAAAACCCAGGGCGTATCCATATGCCCTGGGTCCTTAAGGGGTTAAGGGGTTAATAAAAGTAATAGTAATAATAATAATAATTATACTGTTTCTACCATATCCACTTATCCAGAGATTTTATGCTAGAGATATATTGTCATCCTCCATTCCTGGGAATCCACCTCTCCCCTTCTACAGATCTCTGATTCCTTAATCATCCAATAGGGGGGCTTGTTTTCCCACTTATGTACAAAAAAAATTCTAGATGGACAATATCTTCTGTCTCCATTACAAGCTGTATGTCCAATATGGGAAATGTGCCTTGAATTATGCAGCTCCTCGCTCACTTGTTAATGTATCAAGTGACCCAGAGCCCACCACGTGGAGGTGGCTGCATTTCGGGCTCCTCCCCACCCCCACCCCCAACCATATGCAGATCTTGTGTGACCCAATCAGCGTCTTGTTAAATTGGTTCACATTGATCGTCAATGGCCTTTGCTGTAATACTTCTTAGCTTTGTATGTAGGAAGTAAAATGGCATCTTGAATGTGGTCATCATGCCGGTTAGTGTGCGGTTGGCCATGGCCCATGCTCCAACCCACACATTGGATACATAATTGGACCACTTCAGTTTGCTTTTAGCATATTGCCAAGTCCGCTGCAGCCAAGACACTTTGGGCTCCGAGGCATCTTCAGAGGTTGTTGGTAAATCCATCTGGTTATCCGCCATGGTGACTGTCACATGATCGCTGTGCCTGGATTCATGTGGGTCTGAATTGTCACCTAAAGCCATGTCAATAGCCACATCTGCTCGCTGACCACGGTGCTTAATCTTCTTCCCAGGTATTTTATGGATCTCATAATATGGTGGAGTGACCTTATAATGATATAGGTTAGTATACCGCCAAAGGAAACTCGTCACGTAATGTATGAGACACACGACAGGCACCGATAGAACTGGGATATCTGCAAAATAGCGACAGGATACAATATATTAGACCTATATTCATTCATTTATTTATGTATATATATGTAAATTGATATATTCACACATATAATATATATGTATAAAAATTTATTATTTATATATTATTAATCAAATATTATTATTTCAGAGTAGTTTCCCATGTTTTCTTTTAGAAGGCAAAATACTTAAAACATTGATTCACAAACTAAAATCATTTATCTCACAGGAGTAAACCTTTTCCTAATTGCTGTAAGAGACTTAAAGGAGTACTCCGCCCCTAGACATCTTATCCCCTATACAAAGGATAGGGGATAAGATGTCTGATCGCAGGGGTCTCGCAGCTGGTACCTCAGTAATCTCTGTGCAGCACCCAGCATTCGTTCACAACACTGGGTGACAGGGTCATAATGTCACGGCCACGCCCCTCGTGAGATCACGCCACACCCCCTCAATGCAGCCACCACACCCCCTCCCATAGACTTACATTGAGGGGGCGTGGCCCTGACATCACGACCCCGGGGGCAGCAGAGTACCCCATCAAAGCCACCCAGGATAGACTGTACAAGAGAACATCAGTAACTTTACTGCACTCTACTATATTAACTTTACACTAATACATTCATGTTAAATCCATTTATAAACAGAAATTTTGGAAGCTTTCATTATTCCTACCTCTTAGCTTCATGGTCACCGTCCTTACAGGATCCTTTTGCCTAAATAGACAAAATTCTCTTCAATTTGCAAAATAAGCGCAGGTCTAGTAGGAGAACGTGTTCACCCGCCGAACCGAGGAAATAAGTGTTAGGGATTGGATTCTACCCTGGAGAAAGTCTCTTTGATGTGTGATGTCACAGCAGATGACATCACGTGTATGTGTATCCATTGTAATGGCTGTACTGTACTTTACTTACACTATGTACAGTTATACTGGGGGTTTACAAAGGATTTGAAGATTACAGCTTTAACCCCTTCAGGGTCACAGCCCTTTTTGGTCTTGAGGACACAGGAAATTTTCATTTTTACCTTAAAATTTTTTCCTCCTCCCCTTCTAAGAGCCATAAATCTTAAAATGTTCAACCTAAAGACCAATATGAGGGTTTATTTATTTTGCAACCAACTGTACTTTGTAATGAAGCCTTTCATTTTAACATAGAATATATGGTACTATAAAAAAATATATATATTATTTGCGACAGGAAATTGAGAAGAAAACCGCAATTTTGCAACTTTTGATAGTTTTTGTTTTTACACAATGAACTGTATGATAACACCGACATGTTCTTTTTATACTGCGGGTCAATGCTTGGGTAAACACTTTACTATTTTTGTACTGCTTCAAAAAATATAAATATATATCAAACTTTTTAAACAATATAAGTATGTTTTAAACTGTATGAGGGCTAAGTTTTTTGCTGTATTCATCCCTGTATATGGAAAAATAAAAAAGTTATAGAGGCCAGAAGAGGACAATTTTAAACCTACTAATTTTGGTGCAAAAAGTTACAAGTGTAACAACTCCATAGATGATCTCTCTGGTCAGATTGGTGTAATTGGGGTAGATATAAATCTAATAAGAGAAGACATGAAAAAAAGGGGGTGGGCATGCCCAGAGGGGGTTGTGATGGTTTCCTTTTCTTTTTTATTTATTTTTTTATTTCTCCTCTGCTTTCTTTATTCTTTCCCAATGGTTAGGATGCCTAGGCGTTGCTCTTTCCCATCCCCTCTGTTGTGTTGCAGAATAAGGTAAACAAAATTAAGATTCTCGCATGGAACGTTGGGGGATTAGGGGACAATGTTAAGAGGATGGCAGTAATGAGGGTAGTAAGAAACCACCTCCCGTGTGTGGTGGGCTTGCTCGAGACACACCTTACGGGGGACACGGTGCACCTCCTGGGAAGAAATTGGTGGGGTAATAGCTACCACTCCTTTTTCTCTTCTCACTCAAGGGGAGTTTCGGTTCTCTTTCATAGGCGTATAAAATGGGAGCTGTTTGGGAAGAGGGTGGATGAGTATGGGCGATTCATCTTTTTACATGGCAATATGGATGGTTTGATTTGTGTTCTAGCCTTTGTTTATGTCCCTCCTCCTTTCTCCTCAGATATTTTGATTAAGCTTTTGGATTTTTGTGTAGGGAAGGACTGTCCTATGTTCCTGCAGGGAGATATAAACTGTGTAAGCTCAGAGGAAATGGATAGACTTCGTATGCAGGGAGCAGTTAGAAGTACGGGGGTGTCCCCATTGGCTAAAATCTGCACAGAGTTCGGATGGAAGGATATTTGGAGGATGCAAAATCCGGAAGCTAGAAAGTATTCTTGCTGGAATAAAACCAGCCGAACTCTGTCCAGAATAGATACATGTATTGGTAATCCCCAAAGCTGGGATAAAATAAGCCAGATTCCTTATCTCACTCGCTGCCTGTCTGACCACGCAGCGATAGAGATAAATATTATTACGGGAGGGTTGCCCTGGGAGGGTTTGTTAAAAATTAACGCACACTGGTTTACACTTATAGATAATGGAGGGATATTAAAGAGTCTTGTAGAGTACTTTAGGAACAACTGGGGGACAGCGAGTGACCAGATGGTATGGGAAGCGGGGAAGGCGTTCCTCAGGGGAGAGTTAATAAGAGCAATTAAAAGAAAGAAGCGGGAGTTTAGGAGTAGGGAGGAAGAGCTGAGGAAGAATTGTTTGAAGACAGAAGAACAACAAGTACGGAACCCCACGGAGGAAGGTAAAAGTAAGTGGCAGGAGTGCCAGGATGCCCTGGACGGCTATCTGTTAAGTAAAAGTAAGAGCAAGTCCCTTTTCCAGGGACACCAGAGACTGGTAGAGGCGGGTACCTCAAATAAGTTTCTGATGTCACTGGTGAGGTAGCAGAGAGCCTCTCCAGGGCCTCAGAGAATTATAGGGAGGGAAGGTAAGGAATGTGTGGGAAGGAAAGAGGTTCTTAGAAAATTTGGAGAATATTACAAGGAATTATATACATCAGAAATAGAGAAAGAAAGTAAAGAAATAAAAAAGTACCTACAAGTAATAGGGCTCCCTCAAATCCCGAGTGAAGTTAGGGAGGAAATGGAGAATTCAGTAAGTGTGGGGGAATTAGAACATGCTCTTAAAAAAACACGGGGTAATACCACCCCTGGGAGTGATGGCCTCCCTTTTGAGGTATACAGGAGATACAGTAGCTGCCTGTTACCAGCATTAGCCTGAGTTTTGTCCTCTAGTGGGAAGGGATTAGGGTTGCCACTTTCTATGAGGGAATCCATTATAATCCTATTGTTGAATGAAGGGAAGAGTGAGGAGGAGATGGGCTCGTATAGGCATAAAATTTATCAGTGCGTTTTTGTTTTTTTGTAACACAATTTTGTATGCATTTTTTTGAGCAAATAAAAAAGGAGAAGAAAAAAAAAGTTATAATAAGTAAAACAAAATCAAACCTTAATAAGCTGGGTATCAATTTAATTGTATGGATCTACAGAAAAAATATAAGGTGTAATTTTTACCGAAAACTGCACTGTGTACAACCGTAAGCCCCTAAAAAAAATTTCAAAATGGCGTTTGTTTTTTTCAATTTTGCCCAACAAATATTTTTTTTCTAGCTTTGCCGTAGATTTTGTGGTGAAATTATTGATGTAATTACAAAGTACAATGTGTGGTGCAAAAAAAAACAGCCCTTATAGGAGTCTGTGTTATGATTTTAGGAAGGTGAGGAGGAAAAAACTAGCGCAAAAATGAAAACCTGTGGTCCTGAAAGGGTTAAAAAAAATATATTTTTTTCATTGTCACTGCACCTGCACTCACATTTAACCCATGGACATGTTTTATTCATATGGTTATGCTTGTACTGGCACTTAATCTGTGATTTGCTGTTTTTATCGGTACCACATTTGCGTATATGTGATTTTTGATGCCTTTTTTTTTATTAACTTTTTTATTTTTTTTCCGGGATGTGATCACAAATCAGCATTGGACTTTGTTATTTTTACGTTTTATGCCGTTCACTGTATGGAATCATTAATGTTATATTTTATCATTCGGACTATTCTTGACATTGCTATACCAAATATGTTGATTTATTTTATTTTTTTTTACAAATTTGTATTTGTAAAATGGGAAAAGAGGGGGAATTAATTTTTTTTATTGGAGGAGGTAATTATTCCCATTATTAAACTGTAACAGTTAATAGCTATCTTTTGATTTTTAACCTGTTGGGGACAAAGGGCGTATGCATACGCCCTTGCATCCTGGTACTTAAGGACGAAGGGCGTATCCATACGCCCGTGGGAATTTCGGTCCCCGCCGCGGGCCGGGTGTGGACCGGACCGGGGTGACTGCTGATATCTATCAGCAGGCACCCCGTGCAAATGCCCTTGGGGGGTCATTAGACCCCCCCATGTCGGCGATCAGCGCAAATCTCAAGTGAATTCACACTTGCGATTTGCGCCGATTCCGGGTCATCACAGGTCTATGGTGACCCGAAATAGAAGGGGGATCGCGGTTGTCTAAGAAGGGATAGGAGTGAGTTGGCAGGGGTGCCACCCCTCCTATCCCTGCTATTGGTGGTCTAGACGTGACCACCAATAGCAGATCGGGGTGGAGGGATTTACTTTCGTTTTCTTCGTCCTGCCCACCCACAATAGGCGGGGCAGGATGGGGAAACAACGGGACCAAACGCCGAAGGTTCACTTACCCCTCTGGAGGCTGCGGGCGATGGTGATCGGCGGGCGGCGACGGAGATCGGCGCGGGCGGTGGGCGGCAGAATAAGACGGCTCCCTGGATCCTACAGAAGCCGGTAAGTTGCCTAGCAACATCTGGATGGCTACAGTCTGAGACTCTAGCCCTCCAGATGTTGCAAAACTACAACTCCCAGCATGCCCAGACAGCTGTTTGCTGTTTGGGCATGCTGGAATATGTAGTTTTGCAACAGCTGGAGGGCTGCAGTTTGAGACCACTATATAGTGGTCTCTAAACTGTATCCCTCCAGATCTTGCAAAACTACAACTCCTAGCATGCTCAAACAGCTCTTTGCTGTCTGGGCATGCTGGGATTTGTAGTTTTGCAACATCTGGAGGGTCACAGTTTGGAAATCACTGTGCAGTGGTCTATAAACTGTAGCCCTCCAG
This sequence comes from Hyla sarda, assembly GCF_029499605.1. Lineage (NCBI taxonomy): Eukaryota > Metazoa > Chordata > Amphibia > Anura > Hylidae > Hyla > Hyla sarda. The sequence continues at coordinate 468,782,151 of NC_079190.1, forward strand.
ATGTTGCAAAACTGCAAATCCCAGCATGCTCAAACAGCAAACAGCTGTCTCACCATGTTGGGAATTGTAGTTGCGTAACCTCCAGCTGGTGCATAACTACATCTCCCAGCATGCCCTTCGGCGATTAGTACATGCTGGGAGTTGTAGTTTTGCAACAGCTGGAGGAACACTGGTTGGAAAATACTGTTTAACAGAACCTAACTGAAGGTTTTCCAACCAGTGTGCCTCCAGCTGTTGCAAAACTACAACTCCCAGCATGCATGGTATGTCAGTACATGCTGGGAGTTGTAGTTTTGCAGCAGCTGGAGGCACACTGGTTGGAAAATACTGTTAGGTAACATAGCCTAACTGAAGGTTTTTAACCAGTGTGCCTCCGGCTGTTGCAAAAGTACAACTCCCAGCATGCACGGTATGTCAGTACATGCTGGGAGTTGTAGTTTTGCAACAGCTGGAGGCACACTGGTTGGAAAATACTGTTAGGTAACATAGCCTAACTGAAGGTTTTCCAACCAGTGTGCCTCCAGCTGTTGCAAAAGTACAACTCCCAGCATGCACTGTCAGTGCATGCTGGGAGTTGTGGTTTTGAAACAGCTGGAGGTTTGTCCCCCCATGTGAACGTACAGGGTACATTCACACGGGCAGGTTTGCAGTAAGTTTCCTGCTTCAAGTTTGGTCTGCGGCAAATTTTTCGCCGCAGCTGAAACTCCTAGCGGGAAACTCACCGTAACACGCCAGTGTGAATGTACCCTAAAAACACTACACTACACTACCACATAATAAAGAAAAACAATACATATACACCCCCTTACACTGTCCCCCCCCCCAATAAAAATGAAAATCGTATTGTACGGCAGTGTTTCCAAAACGGAGCCTCCAGCTGTTGCAAAACAACAACTCCCAGCATTTCCGGACAGCCACTGACTGTCCACGCATGGTAGGAGTTAAGCAACAGCTGGAGGCACCCTTTTTGGGAATCACTGGCATAGAATACCCCTATGTCCACCCCTATGCAATTCCTAATTTATTCCTCAAATGCGCATGGCGCTCTCTCACTTCAGATCCCTGTCGTATTTCAAGGAAACAGTTTAGGGCCACATATGGGGTATTTCCGTAATTGGGAGAAATTGCACTACAAATTTTGGGGGGCTTTTTCTCCTTTTACCCCTTATGAAAAGGAAAAGTTGGGGGTTACACCAGCCTGTTAGTGTAAAAAAAAAAAATGTTTACACTAACATGCTGGTGTTGCCCCATACTTTTTATTTTCACAAGCAGTAAAAGGAAAAAAAGCCCCCCAAAATTAGTAAAGCAATTTCTCCTGAGTGCGGAAGTATCCCAGATGTGGGCGTAAAACGCTCTGCGGATGCACAACAAGGCTCAGGAGTGAGAGCACACCATGTACATTTGAGGCCTAAATTGGTGATTTGCACAGGGGTGGCTGATTTTACAGTGGTTCTGACATAAATGCAAAAACCTAAATACCCACATATGACCCCATTTTGGAAACTACACCCTCCACGGAACGTAACAAGGGGTATAGTGAGCCTGAACACCCCACAGGTGTTTGACGAATTTTCATTAAATTTGGATGGGAAAATGAAAAAAAAAAATGTTTTCACTAAAATGCTGGTGTTACCCTAAATTTTTCATTTTCACAAGGGAAAATAGGAAAAAAGCCCCCCAAAATTCCTAACCCCATTTCCTCTGAGTAAGAACATACCCCAAATGTGGATGTAAAGTGCTCGGCAGGCGCACTACAATGCTCAGAAGAGAAGGAGCGCCATTGGGATTTTGAAGAGAAAATGTGTCCGGATTTGAAGGCCACATGAGTTTTTACAAAGCCCCCATAGTGCCAGAACAATGGACCCCCCCCCACATGTGACCTCATTTTGGAAACTACACCCCTCGTGTAATGTAATAAGGGGTACAGTGAGCATTTACGCCCCACATTTGTCTGACAGATTTTTGGAACAGTGGTCCGTGAAAATGAAAAATTATATTTTTCATTTTCACAGTCCACTGTTCCAAAGATCTGTCAAATGCCAGTGGGGTGTAAATACTCACTGCATCCCTTATTACATTCTGTGAGGGGTGTAGTTTCCAAAATGGGGTCACATGTGGGGGGTCCATTGTTCTGGCACCACAGGGGGCTTTGTAAACGCACATGGCCCTTGACTACCATCCCAAATGAATTCTCTTTCCAAAAGCTCAATGGCGCTCCTCCTCTTCTGAGCATTGTATTTCGCATGCAGAGCATTTTACGTCCTAACATGGGGTATTTCCATACTCAGAAGAGATGGGGTTACAAATTTTGGGGGGCATTCTCTCCCATAACCCTTTGTAAAAATTGTAAATTTGGGGAAGAAACAGCACTTTAGTGGAAAAATTTACACATCTGATTTTAACGAAAAGTCGTCAAACACCTGCGTGGTGTTAAGGCTCACTGGACCCCTTGTTACGTGCCTTGAGGGGTGTAGTTTCCAAAATGGTGTGCCATGTGGGGTTTTCTGCTGGTGTTCTGGCACCATAGGGCCTTCCTAAATGTGACATGCCCCCCAAAAACCATTTCAGCAAAATTCACTCTCCAAAATGCCATTGTTGCTCCTTCCCTTCTGAGCCCTCTACTGCACCCGCCGAACACTTGACACACACATATGGGGTATTTCCTTACTCGAGAGAAATTGATTTACAAATTTTTGGAGGCTTTTTCTCCTATTACCAATTGTAAAAAAAAACTGGGTCTACAAGAACATGCTAGTGTAAAAAATTAAGATTTTGAATTTTCTCCTTCACTTTGCTGCTATTCCTGTGAAACACCTAAAGGGTTAACAAACTTACTGAATGTCATTTTGGATACTTTGAGGGGTGCAGTTTTTATAATTGGGTCATTTGTGGGGTATTTCTAATAGGAAGGCCGTTCAAATCCACTTCAAACCTGAACTGGCCCCTGAAAAATTCCGATTTAGAAAATTTTGGGAAAAATGTGAAAATTGCTGCTGAACTTTGAAGCCCTCTGATGTCTTCCAAAAGTAAAAATATGTCAAACTTATGATGCAAATATAAAGTAGACATATTGTATTTGTGAATCAATGTATAATTTATTTGGAATGTCTATTTTCCTTACAAGCAGAGAGCTTCAAAGTTTTAAAATTGCAACATTTTCAAATTTTTCATCAAATTTTTGAATTTTTCACCAAGAAATGATGCAAATATCGACAAAAATTTACCACTACCATAAAGTAGAATATGTCATGAAAAAACAGTCTCAAAATCAAATTTATAAGTAAAAGCATCCCAGAGTAATTAATGCTGAAAGTGACAGTGGTCAGATTTGCAAAAAATGCTCCCTTTTTTAGGGTTATAATGGGCTCCTTCCCCAAGGGGTTAATACTGATCAGTAATATCGACAATCTACTTCTCTGGTCTCAAGATCTCTGGACCGAGCGCACTACAATGCTCAGAAGAGGAGGAGCGCCATTGAGCTTTTGGAGAGAGAATTTGTTTGGAATGGAAGTCAGGGGCCATGTGCGTTTACAAAGCCCCCCGTGGTGCCAGAACAGTGGACCCCCCACATGTAACCCCATTTTGGAAACTACACCCCTCACAGAATTTAATAAGGGGTGCAGTGAGTATTTACACCCCACTGATGTTTGACAGGTCTTTGGAACAGTGAGCTGTGCAAATGAAAAATTGCATTTTTCATTTTCACGGACCACTGTTCCAAAAATCTGTCAGACACCTGTGGAGCGTAAATGCTCACTGTACCCCCTTATTACATTACATGAGGGGTGTAGTGTCCAAAATGGGATTACATGTGGGGTTACACTTTACATCCACATATGGGGTATGTTCTTACTCAGAAGTAATGGGGTTACAAATTTTTGGGGGCATTTTTTTCCTATTTTCCCTTGTGAAAATGAAAAATTTAGGGTAACGCCATCATTTTAGTCAAAAAATGTTTGTTTTTTCATTTTCCCATCCAACTTTAATGAAAATTCTTGGTTGTTAAGGCTCACTATACCCCTTATGTTCCGTGCGGGTTGTAGTTTCCAAAATGGGGTCACATGTAGGTATTTATTTTTTTGTGATTATGTCAGAACCGCTGTAAAATCAGCCACCCCTGTGCAAATCACCAATTTAGGCCTCAAATGGTCATGGTGCGCTCTCATTCCTGAGCATTGTTGTGCGTCCACAGAGCATTTTACACCCCACATATGGGGTATTTCCGTGCTTTTCCTTTTACCACTTGTGAAAATAAAAAGTATGGGGCAACACCAGCATGTTTATTTTTTTATACTAACAGGCTGGTGTAGCCCCCAACTTTTCCTTTTCATAAGGGGTAAAAGGAGAAAAAGCCCCCCAAAATTTGTAGTGCAATTTCTCCCAAGTACGGAAATACCCCATACGTGGACCTAAACTGTTTCCTTGAAATACAATAGGGCTCCAAAGTGAGAGAGCACCATGTGCATTTGAGGAATTAATTAGGGATTGCATAGGGGTGGACATAGGGGTATTCTACACCAGTGATTCCCAAACAGGGTACCTCCAGCTGTTAATAAACTCCCAGCATGCCTGGACAGTCAATGCTGGGAGTTGTTGTTTTGCAACAGCTGAAGGCTCCGTTTTGGAAACACTGCTGTACGATATATTTTTCATTTTTTTTGTTTATTGGGGGGGGGGGCAGTGTAAGGGGGTGTATATGTAGTGTTTTACCCTTTATTATGTGTTAGTGTAGTGTAGTGTTTGTAGGGTACATTCACACTGGTGGGCATTTATGGTGAGTTTCCCCGCTAGGAGTTTGTGCTGCGGCGAAAAATTTGCCGCAGCTCAAACTTGAAGCGGAAAACTCACTGTAAACTCGCCCGTGTGAATGTACCCTGCATTCTGGGCGTTGTACTTTTGCAACAGCTGGAGGCACACTGGTTGGAAAACCTTCAGTTAGGTTCTGTTCCCTAACTCAGTATATTCCAACCAGTATGCCTCCAGCTGTTGAAAAACTACAACTCCCAGCATGTACTGATCGCCAAAGGGCATGCTGGGAGATGTAGTTATGCAACAGCTGGAGGTACGCAACTACAACTCCCAGCATGCCGAGACAGCTGTTTGCTGTTTGGGCATGCTGGGATTTGCAGTTTTGCAACATCTATAGGGCCACAGTTTAGAGACCACTGCACAGTGATCTCCAAACTGTGGCCCTCCAGATGTTGCTAGGCAACTCACTAGCTTCCGTAGGATCCAGAGAGCGACATCGCCATCCTCTTCTGCCGCCGATCGCCACCCGCAGCTGCCACTGACAGGTGAGTGTACTTCGGTGCCGGTCCCTGTCGGTTTCCCCGTTCTACCCTGCCTATTGTGGGTGGGCAGAACGGGGAAACCGAAAGTTAACCCCCCCCCCCCTCGCCCCAATCTGCTATTGGTCGTTGCTTCTTGATGACCAATACCAGGGATAGGAGGGATAGGAGGGGTGGCACCTCTTCCCTTCAGGGTGATCGTGGGTGTCTTGGACAACCGCGATCCCCCTTATATTCCAGGTCACCATAGACCCCCCTGGGCATTTGCACGGGATGCCTGCTGAATGATTTCAGCAGGCATCCCGATCCCCGCACGGTGGGGCCTGGAATTCCCAAGGGGCGTATGGATATGCCCTGGGTCCTTAATGATCAGAAACCGAGGGCATATCCATACGCCCTGGGTCCTTAAGGGGTCAAAGGGGTTAAAAATAAATAATTAATTTTTTATGGTCACTGAACTTTTAACCCCTGGACATGTTGTATTCATATAGTAATTGCTTGTATGGGCACTGGTAATCATGGAATATTGTGTGAGATGCTCCGCCAGAATTTTCCATGAAAATTTGGTTCCAAACTCAGCATATTTGACGCAAAAAAAAAAGTGTAGCGAAAATGAACTCTCGTATTTTAACCCCTTAAGGACTGAGCCCTTTTTCACCTTAAAGGGGTACTCCGCCCCTAGACATCTTATCCCCTATCCAAAGGATGGTGGAAAAGATGTCAGATCGCTGGGGTCCCACTGCTGGGGACCCCCGGGATCTTCGCTGCGGCACCACGCTATCATTACTGCACAGAGCGAGTTCGCTCTGCGAGTAATGACGGTCAATACAGGAGCTGGAACATCATGATGTCACGGCTCCGCCCCTTCTGACGTCACGGCTCCACCCCCTTTGTGATGTCACGGCCCGTCCCCTCAATACAAATCGATGGGAGGGGGCGTGGCGGTTGTCATGCCCCCTGCCATAGACTTGCGTTAAGAGGGCAGGTCGAGATGTCACAAGGGGCGGAGCCATGACGTCACGCTGCTCCGTCCCCTATATTGCCCGTCATTACACAGAGAGCGAATTCGCTCTGTGCATTAATGATAGCGTGGTGCCGCAGTGGCGATCCCGGGGGTTCCCAGCAGTGGGACCCCGGCGATCTGACATCTTATCCCCTATCCTTTGGATAGGGGATAAGATGTCTATGGGCGGAGTACCCCTTTAAGGACTCAGCCCTTTTTTGCAATTCTGACCACTGTCACTTTAAGCATTAATAACTCTAAGATGCTTTTACCAATTATTCTGATTCCAAGACTGTTTTTTCGTGACATATTCAACTTTAACACAGTGGTAAATTTTCATCGTTACTTGCATCCTTTCTTGGTGAAAAATCCCCAAATTTCATTCAAATTTTGAAAATTTTGCATTTTTCTAACTTTGAAACTCTCCGCTTTTAAGGAAAATGGATATTGCAAATAAATTATATATTGATTCACATATACAGTATGTCTACTTTATATTTGCATCATGAAGTTGACATGTTTTTACTTTTGGAAGACATCAAAGAGCTTCAAAGTTCAGCAGCAATTTTCACATTTTCCACAAAAATTTTCAAAATCTGCATTTTTCAGGGACCAGTTCAGTATTGAAGTGCGTTTGAGGAGTCTTCTTATTAGATATACCCCATAAATGCCCCCCTTATAAAAACTGCACCCCCCCCCCCCCCCCCCCCAAAGTTTCAGTTTCACAGGAATAGCAGCAAGGTAAAGGAGTAAATCTTAATTTTTACACTTGCATGTTCTTGTAGACCCAGTTTTTGAAATTTTACTAGGGGTAAAAGGAGAAAAAGCCCCCCAAAATTTGTAACCCAATTTCTCTCGAGTAAGGAAATACATCATATGTGGATGTCAAGTGCTCTGTGGGTGCACTACAAGGCTCAGAAGGGAAGGAGCGACAATGGGATTTTGGAGAGTGTTTGTGAAATGGTTTTTAAGGGGTATGTCACATTTAGGAAGCCCCTATGGTGCCAAAATATCAGAACCCCCCCCCCACATGGCATACTATTTTGGAAACTACACCCCCCAAGGAATGTAACAAGGGGTCTGCTGAGCCTAAACACCTCACAGGTGTTTGACGACTTTTCGTTAAAGTCGGATGTGTAAATGCATTTTTTTTTTCACAAAAATGCTGGTTTTCCCCCAAATTTTACATTTTTACAAGGGGTTATAAGAGAAAATGCCCCCCAAAATTTGTAATCCCATCTCTTCTGAATATGGAAAGACCCACTGTGTGGATGTCAAGTGTTCTGCTGGCACACTACAATGTTCAGAAGAGAAGAAGTCACATTTGGCTTTTGGAAAGCAAACTGTGCTAAAATTGTTTTTGGGGGCATGTTGCATTTAGTAAGCCACTATGGTGCCAGAACAGCAAAAAAAAAAAAAATAAATAAATAAATAAAACACATTGCATACTATTTTGGAAACTACACCCCTCAAGGAACTTAACAAAGCATACAGTGAGCTTTAACACCCCACAGGTGCTTTACAAATTTCTGCTAAAGTTGGACGAGAAAATTAAAAATTTGATTTTTTTCACTAAAATGATGGTGTAAGCCCAAATTTTTCATTTTCACAAGGGGTAATTGGAGAAAAAGCCGCCCAAAATTTGTAACCCCATTTCTTCTGAATATGGAAATACCCCATATGTGGATGTAAAGTGCTCTGCGGGCGAACTACAATGCTCAGAAGAGAAGGAGCGCCATTGAGCTTTTGGTGAGAGGATTTGGTTGGAATAGAAGTGGGAGGCCATGTGTGTTTACAAAGCCCCCCTGGTGCCAGAACAGTGGGACCCCCCCCCCCCCCACATGTGACCCCATTTTGGAAACTACACCCCTCTTAGAATTGAATAAAGGGTGCAGTGAACATTTACACCCCACTAGCATTTGATAGATCTTTGGAACAGTGGGCAGTGCAAATAAAAATATAACATTTTAAATTTTCACGGAACACTGTTCCAAAAATCTGTCAGACACCTGTGGGGCGTACATGCTCACTGTACCCATTATTACATTACATGAGGGGTGTAGTTTCCAACATGGGGGTCACATGTGGTGGGGGGGGGGTCCACTGTTCCGGCACTATGGGGGATTTGTAAACACACATGGCCTTCAATTTCAGACACCTTCTCTTGCCAAAAGCCCAAGGTTACTCCTTCTCTTCTGAACATTGTAGTTCTCCCGCAGAGCACTTTACATCCATATATGGGGTATGTTCTTACTCAGAAGAAATAGGGTTACAAATTTTGGGGGGCTTTTTTCCTATTCTCCCTTGTGAAAATGAAAAATGTAGGGTAACACCAGCATTTTAGTGAATTTTTTTACATTTTTTTATTTTCACATCCAACTTTAACGGAAATTTGTCAAACACCTGTGGGATGTTAAGGCTCACTATGCCGCTTGTTACATTCCGTGAGGGGTTTAGTTTCCAAAATGGGGTCACATGTGGGAATTTATTGTTTCGCGTTTATGTCAGAACCGCTGTAAAATCAGCCACCCCTTTGCAAATCACCAATTTAGACCTCAAATGTACATAGTGCGCTCTCACTCCTGAGCCTTGTTGTGCGCCCACAAACCATTTTACGTCCACATATGGGGTAGTTCTGTACTCAAGAGAAATTGCGTTACAAATTTTGGGGCTCTTTTTTTCCTTTTACCGCTTGTGAAAATTTAAAGTATGGGGCAACACCAGCATGTTAGTACGCCCCAACTTTACCTTTTCATAAGATGTAAAAGGAAAAAAAGCCCCCCAAAATTTGTAACGCAATTTCTCCCGAGTACGGAAATACCCCATATGTGGCCTTAAACTGTTTCCTTGAAATACCACAGGGCTCTGAAGCAAGAGAGCACCATGCACATTTGAGGCCTAAATTGGGGAATTGAATCCGCCACAAAAATACCCTATGGCAGTATTTCCCAAACAGGGTGTCTCCAGCTGTTGCAAAACTCCCAGCATGCCTTGACAGCCAGTGGCTGTCCGGCAATACTGTGAGTTGTTGTTTTTCAACAGCTGGAGGCTCCGTTTTGCAAACAGTGCCGTACAAGACCTTTTTTTTTTTATTGGGGGGGGGGCACTGTGTAGGCTTATGTAATATTTTACTTTTTATTTTGTGTAGTGTAGTGTTTTTAGGGTACATTCACACAGGCAGAGGTTTACAGTAAGTTTCTCGCTGAGAGTTTGAGCTGCTGCGGAAAATTTGCCACATCTCAAACTTGCAGCAGAACGCGTAGTAAACCTGCCAGTGTGAATGTACCATGTACATTCACATGGGGGGGGACCTCCAGCTGTTGCAAAACTACAACTCCCAGCATGCACTGACAGACCATACATGCTGGGAGTTGTAGTTATGCAACAGCTGGAGGCACATTGGTTGCGAAACACTGAGAGTTTGTTACTTTACTTTAGTGTTTCACAACCATTGTGCCTCCAGCTGTTGCAAAACTAGAACTCCCAGCATGTACAGTCTCTCAGTGCATGCTGGGAGTTGTATTTTTGCAACAGTTGGAGGCACACTGGTTGCAGAACCCTGAGCAAAACTGCAACAATCAGCATGCATTGACAGCCGAAGGGCATACTGAGAGTTGTAGTTTTGCAACAGCTGGTGGCACACTGCTACAAATCCCAGCATACCCTCTGGTGGTCTGTGCATGTTGGGAGTTGTAGTTATGAACAACTGGATGCTCACTTTTTCATAGAAAAAATGTGCCTCCAGCTGTTGCATAACTACAACTCCCAGCATGCACAGACTACCAAAGTGCATGCTCCTGTCGCCGCCACCGATCCTGAGGGGACACCCGCCGGACCAGGGAAAGGTAGGAGACTGCCTGCGCCGATCTCCGCTCCGATCGCTGTCCCCAGCAAGTCCGTGATTGATCGGTCGTTCCGACCCATCAATCACGTGATCGTGAGGTGGCACCAGTGCCACCTCACTCCTGCTGAGTAAGGGTGAATGGGGCAGTCTCGGACAGCCCCAGTCACCCATTTTTTCCGGGTCACCAGAGACCCGATTGACACGGAATAACTGCAAATCGCTCGTCTGAATTGACGAGCGATTTGCGTCGATCGCCGATATGGGGGGGACCTCTGCACCCCCCTGGGCGATATGCCGGGATGCCTGCCGAACGATATCAGCAGGCATCCCCGTCCGGTCCCTGCCCAGCCAGCGGCAGGGGCAGGAAGAACGCAGGGTGTACCCATACGCCCTGAGTCCTTAAGGACTCGGAAACGGGGGCATATGGATATGCCCTGCGTCCTTAAGGGGTTAATATTTTCAAAGCAGCACAAGAGACCTTTAAAAATGTGAGGAGAAAAAAAATGGCGTGATTAATATCGCTGGATAAGAAATTACAGTAATTTTTTGATATCTCACCCAATGTGAACTGAACTCAACCCACTTGTAAGTCTGAGTTTACCTGCTACTACATTGAGATGTGGTGACTGGGGTGTTGCAGTATGTAGCAGGGTCTGGTGGTATAAACCCTGGGGGCAAGATATTGTTAACCCCTTAGTGTTCGTGACGCCAGGATGTGGTTATTCCGTTATGGTAACCGCTGTCAACCAACCCAAAAATGGTTTGTAATAAAGAAATGTCCACAGCAAGGATTCTGAATAAACTGGAACTTTTACTTAAAATGTTTAGGGAACAGTCTTTACAATTATGCAGTTCCTTCAGAGGCAACCGGGACACAGGATACCTCGCAGGCTTGCTTGGACTTGCTATTATTGAGATATTGAGGCAGACCACTGTGCTACTAATATATTCCTTAGCTGAGGAGTAGTCACTGGATTTGTAGAGATAATTGTAACTCACGTTTTAGAAGTGGCTGTGTTTCTTTAGGCTTTGGCCTAGATGAGATGAATTTGCAGTATACAGGACTGTGTGCTTCCTAATGAGTCCAAGAGATAAGAGAGAGAGAGAATAGAGACTTCAGCCCCTTATATACTAGGGGGCAGGACTAAAGCCCATTGGTTGCTAATGCCTGGGTTTCCTGTGCCCATGGAACTCTGAGCATATCAAATGACAGTAGATCACATGACCAAGGAAGGTACTATACATTTTATACAAACTGTACAACTTTATACATATGAATAATAGATACACATAATGAATATACACTGCATTTATATGAGACAACAAGGGGGGAGCCCTGCAGGAGAGCCCTATGGACCTAAGAGACTCTTCCTGAGGGGACAGTTCCTATACCGGGACACCACAAACCCCCTTGGTTAATGCGCAAACCCCCTTGCTTAGTGGCCCTCAATGTCTGTCCCTTTAGGGAGAGGAGCGAATTGGGCCATTGGGTCGTATGCAGTCCTGAAGCATTTAATTAGAACGTTCAATTTCAGGCTGATGAACGAGAAAATAATAAAGTGTAGAGTCTATGTACACATTAAAATGTCCATACATGCGCTGTTACTTGGGAACAGGATGACATTGGTTAACTTTAGTACTTGCTGGATATACAGAACCATTTAATGGTCGAGACAAGGTTCCTTAACCCCTTCAGGACCAAGCCCATTTTGGCCTTAAGGACCGGAGCGTTTTTTGCACATCTGACCACTGTCACTTTAAACATTAATAACTCTGGAATGCTTTTAGTTATAATTCTGATTCCGAGATTGTTTTTTCGTGAAATATTCTACTTTAACATAGTGGTAATTTGTTGTCGATACTTGCATCCTCTCTTGGTGAAAAATCTGTAAATTTGATGAAAAATTAGAAAATGTTGCATTTTTCTAACTTTGAAGCTTTCTGCTTGTAAGGAAAATGGATATTACGAATACATTTTTTTTGGTTCACATATACAATATGTCTACTTTATGTTTGCATCATAAAATTGATGAGTTTTTACTTTTGGAAGACACCAGAGGGCTTCAAAGTTCAGCAGCAATTTTCCGATTTTTCACAAAATTTTCAAACTCGATATTTTTCAGGGACCAGTTCAGGTTTGAAGTGGATTTGAAGGGTCTTCATATTAGAAATACCCCATAAATGACCCCATTATAAAAACTACACCCCCCAAAGTATTCAAAATGACATTCAGTCAGCGTTTTAACCCTTTAGGTGTTTCACACGAATAGCAGCAAAGTGAAGATTTGAAAAAATTCACAATCTTCATTTTTTACATTCACATGTTCTTGTAGACCCAATTTTTGAATTTTTACAAGGGGTAAAAGGAGAAAATTTTTACTTATATTTGTAGCCCAATTTCTCTCGAGTAAGCACATACCTCATATGTCTATGTAAAGTGTTCGGCGGGCGCAGTAGAGGGCTCAGAATGGAAGGGGGACAAGGGGATTTTGGAGAGTACGTTTTTCTGAAATGGTTTTTGGGGGGCATGTTGCATTTAGGAAGCCCTACCATTTTGGAAACTAGACCCCTCGGGGAATGTAACATGGGATAAAGTGAGCCTTTATACCCCACAGGTGTTTCACGACTTTTGCAAATGTAAAAAAAATAAATAAATAAAAAATTACCTAAAATGCTTGTTTTCCCAAAAATTTTACATTTTTAAAAAGGGTAATAGCAGAAAATACCCCTAAAAATTTGAAGCCCAATTTCTCCCGATTCAGAAAACATGCCATATGGGGGTGAAAAGTGCTCTGCTGGCGCACTACAGGTCTCGGAAGAGAAGGAGTCACATTTGGCTTTTTGAAAGCAAATTTTGCTCTGGGGGCATGCCGCATTTAGGAAGCCCCTATGGTGCCAGGACAGCAAAAAAAAAAAACACATGGCATACTATTTTGGAAACTAGACCCCTCAGGGAACGTAACAAGGGGTTAAGTGAACCTTTATACCCCACAGGTGTTTCACGACTTTTGCGTATGTAAAAAAAAAAAATGCTTGTTTTCCCAAAAATTTTACATTTTTAAAAAGGGTAAAAGCAGAAAATACCCCCCAAAATTTGTAACACAATTTCTCCCGAGTACGGCGATACCCCATATGTGGCCCTTAACTGTTGCCTCGAAATACGACAGGGCTCCAAAGTGAGAGCGCCATGCGCATTTGAGGCCTAAATTAGGGACTTGCATAGGGGTGGACATAGGGGAATTCTACGCCAGTGATTCCCAAACAGGGTGCCTCCAGCTGTTGTAAAACTCCCAGCATGCCTGGACAGTCAACGGCTGTCCGACAATACTGGGAGTTGTTGTTTTGCAACAGCTGGAGGCTCCGTTTTGTAAACAGTGGCGTACCAGACGCTTTCATTTTTATTGGGGAGGGGAGGGGGGCTGTGTAGGGGTATGTGCATATGTAGTGTTTTTTACTTTTTATTTTATTTTGTGTTAGTGTAGTGTAGTGTAGTGTTTTTAGGGTACAGTCGCACGGGCGGGGATTCACAGTAGTTTCTATGCAACCAGCAGATGCATCACTACAACTCCCAGCATGCACTTTAGCTGTGTGTGCAAGCTGGGAGTTGTAGTTATACAACAGCTGAAGGTACACTTTTCCATAGAAAAAATGTGCCTCCAGTTGTTGCAAAACCATAAGTCCCAGCATGCCCATAAGGGAATGCTGGGAATTGTGGTGGTCTGCCTCCTGCTGTTGCATAACTACAGCTCCCAGCATGCCCTTTTTGCATGCTGGGAGCTGTTGCTAAGCAACAGCAGGAGGCTGTCACTCACCTCCAACGATCCACGCCGCACAGGTCAGTCCCTCGTCGTCGCCGCCGCTGCTCCTGGGGCCCCGATCCCAACATTGACACCGGGGATCGGGGTCCCCAGCACCCGGGGTGCACGTCCCGCACTCGCTCACGTCCTCCGGAAGAGGGGTGGAGCGGGTTGCGGGAGTGACACCCGCAGCAGGCGCCCTGATTGGTCGGCCGGTAATCCGGCCGACGAATCAGGGCGATGGTGAGGTGGCACCAGTGCCACCTCACCCCTGCAGGCTCTGGCCCCGATCAGCCAGTAATTCCGGGTCATCGGGTCACTGGAGACCCGATTGACCCGGAATCGCCGCAGATCGCTGGACTGAATTGTCGCCGACATGGGGGGCATAATGACCCCCCTGGGCGATATGCCGGCATCCGGCTCCGGTCCCCAACCGGCTAGCGGTGGGGACCGGAATTCCCACGGGCCTATGGATACGCCCTTGGTCCTTATGGACTTGGAATGCAAGTCGTATCCATACGCCCTATGTCCTGAAGAGTTTAAGAACACAACCGTGAATATGGTAACATTACTTTTACATTTTCCAACAATACCTTTATTTTAATTTTTTTTTATTTTTATTTTTGTAGAGATATACCTACATATTATTATGCATCTCTAATGACTATGCACATATTATTAGTACTATTACATTTCACTGACTGACAATCTTACGGACATTTCACTGCTATACACTGTATGGTATGCATGATGTCTGCAATGCTTATTCATACTTGACATTATCTCAATGTTGTTGTTGTGTTTTTTATTTTTATTTTTTATAGACATTTAACCCCTTAAGGACCAAGCCCATTTTCACCTTAAGGACCAGTGCGTTTTTTGCACATCTGACAACTGTCACTTTAAGCATTAATAACTCTGGGATGTTTTTTCGTGATATATTCTACTTTAACATAGCGGTAAAATTTTGTCCATACTTGCATCCTTTCTTGGTGAAAAATTCCAAAATTTCATGAAAAATTTGAAAATGTTGCAATTTTCAAACTTTGAAGCTCTCTGCTTGTAAGGAAAATAGGCATTCCAAATAAATTATATATAGATTCACATATACAATATGTCTACTTTATGCTTGCATCATAAAGTTGACATGTTTTTACTTTTGGAAGACATCAGAGGGCAGCAATTTTCAAACTTTTCACAAAATTTTCTAAATCTGAATTTTTCAGGGACCAGTTCAGTTTTGAAGTGGATTTGAAGGGCTTATTAGAAATACCCCATAAATTACCCCATTATAAAAACTGCACCCCTCAGCGTATTCAAAATGACAATCAGTAAGGAAGTTAACCCTTTAGGTATTTCACAGGAATAGCAGCAAAGTGAAGGAGAAAATTCAAAATCTGCATTTTTTACACTCGTATGTTCTTGTAGACCCAGTTTTTTTTTTATCTTTATAAGGGGTAAAAGTAGAGAAATCCCCCCAAAATGTGTAACCTAATTTCTCTCAAATAAGGAAATGCCTCATGTGTGTATGTCAAGTGTTCGGTGGGCGCAGTAGAGGGCTCAGAAGGGAAGGAGCGTCTATGGTATTTTGGAGAGTGAATTTGTTTGGAATGAAGGTCGGGGGTCATGTGCTTTACAAAGCCCCCCTTGGTGCCAGAACAGTGGACCCCCCCCCCCACATGTGACCCTATTTTGGAAACTACACCCTTCAAGGAATGTAATAAGGGGTGCAGTGAGCATTTACACCCCTCTGGCCTTTGACAGGTCTTTGGAACAGTGGGCTGTGCAAATGAAAAATTAGATTTTTCATTTTTGCGGCCAACTGTTCAAAAAAATCTGTCAGACACCTGTGGGGTGTAAATGCTCACTGCACCCCTTATTACATTACATCACCTCAAATGTACATGGCACTCTCACTCCTGAGCCTTGTTGTGCGCCCACAGAGCATTTTATGTCCACATATGGGTTATTTCCAACAGCTGAAGGCACACTGGTTTCAAAACACCTAGTTTGTTACTTAACTCAGTGTTTCCCAAAAAAGGGTTCCTCCAGCTGTTGCAAAACTACAACTACCAGCATGCCCAGACCGCCGAAAGACATGTTGGGAGTTAGTTTTGCAACATCTGGAGGGTCACAGTTTGGTGACCACTGTGCAGTGGTGTCCAAGCTGTAGCCCTCCAAATGTTGCAAAACTTCAACTCCAAGCATGCCCAAACTGTCCAGGCATGCTGGGAGTTGTAGTGCTGCAAAATCTGAAGGGCCACATGTTACAGAATTACAACTCCCAGCATGCCTGGACTGTCTGGGCATGCTGGGAGTTGTAGTTTTTTAACATCTGTAAGAGCACAGTTTGGACACCAATGCACAGTGGTCTCCAAACTGTGGGCCTCCAGATGTTGCAAAACTACAACTCCCAGCATGCCCAGACAGCCTTTGGCTGTCTCGGCTTGCTGGGAGTTGTAGTTTGGCAACTCCTGGAATGCAGCAGTGAAGATCACTTACCGCTGATCTTCACAGCTCCGTCCGCCGGTCCCGCACTGTCTGCCCGGTACCGCCGCGGGTCCCGCTGTGATCGCTGGCCCCGTGACATGATCACTGGTCCCGGGACATGATCGCTGGTCCCGGGACCCTCCGCCATCTTCCCCCCACTCTGCCCCGACATTTAGGGGCGGGGCAGAGCGGGGATTTCACCTTTAACCTCCCGCCCCCCTCCTGCCATTGGTCGCTAGTCCTAACGACCAATGGCAGGGGTTTAGGAGCGAGGTGGCAGCTGCCACCTAGGTCCTATCCCTTCAGGATGATCGGAGCGGTCTCTGACTGCTCCGATCATCGTTATTTTCTGGGCGATCGGGTCACCAGAGACCCGATCAGCCCGGAACCCCACAAGTCCTTGTCATTAGTCAGTCACTAACTGACTGACTAATGACAACGATCTGCAGCCGGGGACCAGTCTGATTGGTCCCCTGCTGCATAGTGTCATCGGTCAGCTGTCCAGGACAGCTGAGATGACGTTTCTATCACCATGCCAACGGACATGGTGATAGAAAATGTATTGGACGTGTATACACGTCCATTTGCGTTAAGTCACAGAAAAAATGGACGTGTATACACGTCAATTTGCGGGAAGGGGTTAATATTATAACACTGGTTATTTCTGCTGTTATACACTGGTTGAGGATTGGGTTGCCTGAGGCTTTCTGCCCAATGCTTTGGCTGCTAGGGTCTATCGGTACTACACACTTACCCCAAGAACACTTTATTCTAGATAACATTTACACATTCTGTTACCTTACTTTTTTGCGTGCACGTGCATTCTCCACAGGAATACATTCTGGCCAGTAAAGTACCCTGGATACGCAGAGACAAGAAGAAATAGCATTAGTTGCATGACATTTAGTGCATAACAGTGGTATGGACTGGCATAAGACAGGTCACAGTCCCTAATAAACCTTTAATTGGATGTGTGAGATACGTGGTTTTGTGTGATTTCTGTGTACTAAACTTGTAGATGTACACTAATGGAGTTCTGTGTGTACTGAATTTTATGTGTACTGAATTTATATGTACTTTTAATGAAGTCAGTCTTGGTATCTGATTTATTAGGCGTTAGTGGAAAGGTGGTTTTCTTGTTTCTCCCAGTGGAGCTGGGACAGCACCTGAGTAGAATCACTATAACACCGCTCTATAATTTTGTAGTCATGTACAGTAAACCATTTGTTACGCCGAGCGCTCCGGGTCCCCGCTCCTCCCCGGAGCGCTCGCATCATCCTCGCATTTGCAGCGCCCCGGTCAGACCTGCTGACCGGGTGCGCTGCAATACCTCTCTCAGCCGGGATGCGATTCGCGTTGCGGGAGGCGCCCGCTCGCGATGCGCATCCCGGCTCCCGTACCTGACTCGCTCTCCGTCGGTCTTGTCCCGGCGCGCGCGGCCCCGCTCCTTAGGGCGCGCGCGCGCCGGGTCTCTGCAATTTAAAGGGCCACTGCGCCACTGATTGGCGCAGCTGGCTTAATTAGTGTGTTCACCTGTGCACTCCCTATTTATACTTCACTTCCCCTGCACTCCCTCGCCGGATCTTGTTGCCATTGTGCCAGTGAAAGCGTTTCCTTGTGTGTTCCTAGCCTGTGTTCCAGACCTCCTGCCGTTGCCCCTGACTACGATCCTTGCTGCCTGCCCTGACCTTCTGCTACGTCCGACCTTGCTCTTGTCTACTCCCTTGTACCGCGCCTATCTTCAGCAGTCAGAGAGGTTGAGCCGTTGCTGGTGGATACGACCTGGTTGCTACCGCCGCTGCAAGACCATCCCGCTTTGCGGCGGGCTCTGATGAATACCAGTAGCAACTTAGAACCGGTCCACCAGCACGGTCCACGCCAATCCCTCTCTGGCACAGAGGATCCACCTCCAGCCAGCCGAATCGAGACAGTAGATCCGGCCATGGATCCCGCTGAAGTCCCACTGCCAGTTGTCGCCGACCTCACCACGGTGGTCGCCCAGCAGTCGCAACAGATAGCGCAACAAGGCCACCAGCTGTCTCAACTGACCGTGATGCTACAGCAGCTACTACCACAGCTTCAGCAATCATCTCCTCCGCCAGCTCCTGCACCTCCTCCGCAGCGAGTGGCCGCTTCCGGCCTACGATTATCCTTGCCGGATAAATTTGATGGGGACTCTAAGTTTTGCCGTGGCTTTCTTTCGCAATGTTCCCTGCACTTGGAGATGATGTCGGACCAGTTTCCTACTGAAAGGTCTAAGGTGGCTTTCGTAGTCAGCCTTCTGTCTGGGAAAGCTCTGTCATGGGCCACACCGCTCTGGGACCGCAATGACCCCGTCACTGCCTCTGTACACTCCTTCTTCACGGAGATTCGAAGTGTCTTTGAGGAACCTGCCCGAGCCTCTTCTGCTGAGACTGCCCTGCTGAACCTGGTCCAGGGTAATTCTTCTGTTGGCGAGTACGCCATCCAATTCCGTACTCTTGCCTCCGAATTATCCTGGAATAATGAGGCCCTCTGCGCGACCTTTAAAAAAGGCCTATCCAGCAACATTAAAGATGTGCTGGCCGCACGAGAAATTCCTGCTAACCTGCATGAACTTATTCATCTGGCCACCCGCATTGACATGCGTTTTTCCGAAAGGCGTCAGGAGCTCCGCCAGGATATGGACTTTGTTCGCACGAGGCGTTTTTTCTCCCCGGCTCCTCTCTCCTCTGGTCCTCTGCAATCCGTTCCTGTGCCTCCCGCCGTGGAGGCTATGCAAGTTGACCGGTCTCGCTTGACACCTCAAGAAAGGACACGATGCCGCATGGAGAATCTGTGCCTGTACTGTGCCGGTACCGAACACTTCTTGAAGGATTGTCCTATCCGTCCTCCCCGCCTGGAAAGACGTACGCTGACTCCGCACAAAGGTGAGACAGTTCTTGATGTCAACTCTGCTTCTCCACGCCTTACTGTGCCTGTGCGGATATCTTCCTCTACCTTCTCCTTCTCTACTATGGCCTTCTTGGATTCCGGATCTGCAGGAAATTTTATTTTGGCCTCTCTCATCAACAGGTTCAACATCCCGGTGACCAGTCTCGCCAGACCCCTCTACATCAATTCTGTTAACAATGAAAGATTGGACTGTACCGTGCGTTACCGCACGGAACCTCTCCTAATGTGCATCGGACCTCATCACGAAAAAATTGAATTTTTGGTCCTCTCCAACTGCACTTCCGAAATTCTTCTTGGATTACCGTGGCTTCAACGCCATTCCCCAACCCTTGATTGGTCCACAGGAGAAATCAAGAGCTGGGGTACTTCTTGTTTCAAGGACTGTCTTAAACCGGTTCCCAGTACTCCCTGCCGTGACCCTGTGGTTCCCCCTGTAACCGGTCTTCCTAAGGCTTATATGGACTATGCTGACGTGTTTTGCAAAAAGCAAGCTGAGACTTTACCTCCTCACAGGCCTTATGACTGTCCTATTGACCTCCTCCCGGGTACTACTCCACCCCGGGGCAGAATTTATCCTCTGTCTGCTCCAGAGACTCTTGCCATGTCAGAGTCAGAGGAAAATTTAAAAAAGGGGTTTATCCGCAAATCCTCCTCTCCTGCCGGAGCTGGATTTTTTTTTGTGTCCAAAAAAGATGGCTCCCTATGTCCTTGCATTGATTACCGCGGACTTAATAAAATCACGGTAAAGAACCGCTACCCCCTACCTCTTATCTCGGAACTCTTTGATCGCCTACAAGGTGCCCACATCTTTACCAAACTGGACTTAAGAGGTGCTTATAATCTCATCCGCATCAGGGAGGGGGACGAATGGAAGACTGCATTTAACACCAGAGATGGACACTTTGAGTATCTGGTCATGCCCTTTGGCCTGTGCAACGCCCCTGCCGTCTTCCAAGACTTTGTTAATGAAATTTTTCGTGATCTCTTATATTCCTGTGTTGTGGTTTATCTGGACGATATTCTGATTTTTTCTGCCAACTTAGAAGAACACCGCCAGCATGTCCGCATGGTTCTTCAGAGACTTCGAGACAATCAACTTTATGCCAAAATGGAGAAATGTCTGTTTGAATGTCAATCTCTTCCTTTCCTAGGATACTTGGTCTCTGGCCAGGGACTACAAATGGACCCAGATAAACTCTCTGCCGTCTTAGATTGGCCACGCCCCTCCGGACTCCGTGCTATCCAACGTTTTTTGGGGTTCGCCAATTATTACAGACAATTTATTCCACACTTTTCCACTATTGTGGCTCCTATCGTGGCTTTAACCAAGAAAAATGCCAATCCCAAGTCCTGGTCTCCCCAAGCGGAAGACGCATTTAAACATCTCAAGTCTGCCTTTTCTTCTGCTCCCGTGCTCTCCAGACCTGACCCATCTAAACCCTTCCTATTGGAGGTAGATGCCTCCTCAGTGGGAGCTGGAGCTGTCCTTTTACAAAAAAATTCTTCCGGGCATGCTGTTACTTGTGGTTTTTTTTCTAGGACCTTCTCTCCGGCGGAGAGAAACTACTCCATCGGGGATCGAGAACTACTGGCCATGAAATTGGCGCTTGAGGAATGGAGGCATCTGCTGGAGGGATCAAAATTTCCAGTTATCATATACACTGATCACAAGAATCTCTCCTATCTCCAGTCTGCCCAACGGCTGAACCCTCGCCAGGCCAGGTGGTCGTTGTTCTTTGCCCGTTTTAACTTTGAAATTCATTTTCGCCCTGCCGACAAGAACATTAGGGCCGATGCCCTCTCTCGTTCCTCGGATGCCTCGGAAGTAGAGCTCTCTCCGCAACACATCATTCCTCCTGACTGTCTGATCTCCACTTCTCCAGCCTCCATCAGGCAAACTCCTCCAGGGAAGACCTTCGTTTCTCCACGCCAGCGTCTCGGGATTCTCAAATGGGGACACTCCTCCCACCTCGCAGGCCATGCGGGCATCAAAAAATCCTTGCAACTCATCTCTCGTTTCTATTGGTGGCCGACTCTGGAGACGGATGTTGTTGATTTTGTGCGGGCCTGTACTGTCTGTGCCCGGGATAAGACTCCTCGCCAGAAGCCTGCTGGTCTCCTTCATCCTCTGCCTGTCCCCGAACAGCCTTGGTCACTGATTGGTATGGACTTTATTACAGACTTACCCCCATCCAGTGGCAACACTGTTGTTTGGGTGGTCGTTGATCGATTTTCCAAGATGGCACATTTTATTCCTCTTCCTGGTCTTCCTTCAGCGCCTCAGTTGGCAAAACAATTTTTTGTACACATTTTTCGTCTTCACGGTTTGTCCACGCAGATCGTCTCGGATAGAGGCGTCCAATTCGTGTCTAAATTCTGGAGGGCCCTCTGTAAACAGCTCAAGATTAAATTAAACTTCTCTTCTTCTTATCATCCCCAATCCAATGGGCAAGTAGAAAGAATTAACCAGGTCCTGGGTGACTATTTACGGCATTTTGTTTCCTCCCGCCAGGATGACTGGGCAGATCTTCTACCATGGGCCGAATTCTCATACAACTTCAGAGTCTCCGAATCTTCTGCTAAGTCCCCATTTTTCGTGGTGTACGGCCGTCACCCTCTTCCCCCCCTCCCTACTCCCTTGCCCTCTGGTTTGCCCGCTGTGGATGAAGTGACTCGTGATCTTTCCACCATATGGAAAGAGACCCAAAATTCTCTTTTACAGGCTTCATCCCGCATGAAAAGGTTTGCCGATAAGAAAAGAAGAACTCCCCCCATTTTTGCTCCCGGAGACAAGGTATGGCTCTCCGCTAAATATGTCCGCTTTCGTGTCCCCAGTTACAAACTGGGACCACGCTATCTTGGTCCTTTCAAAGTCTTGTGCCAGATTAACCCTGTCTCTTACAAACTCCTTCTTCCTCCTTCTCTTCGTATTCCCAATGCCTTCCATGTCTCTCTCCTTAAACCACTCATCATTAACCGCTTCTCTCCCAAACTTGTTTCTCCCACTCCTGTTTCCGGTTCTTCTGACGTCTTCTCCGTGAAGGAGATTCTGGCCTCCAAGACGGTCAGAGGGAAAAAAATTTTCTTGGTGGATTGGGAAGGCTGTGGTCCAGAAGAGAGATCCTGGGAACCTGAGGACAACATCCTAGACAAAAGTCTTGTCCTCAGGTTCTCAGGCTCCAAGAAGAGGGGGAGACCCAAGGGGGGGGGGTACTGTTACGCCGAGCGCTCCGGGTCCCCGCTCCTCCCCGGAGCGCTCGCATCATCCTCGCATTTGCAGCGCCCCGGTCAGACCTGCTGACCGGGTGCGCTGCAATACCTCTCTCAGCCGGGATGCGATTCGCGTTGCGGGAGGCGCCCACTCGCGATGCGCATCCCGGCTCCCGTACCTGACTCGCTCTCCGTCGGTCTTGTCCCGGCGCGCGCGGCCCCGCTCCTTAGGGCGCGCGCGCGCCGGGTCTCTGCAATTTAAAGGGCCACTGCGCCACTGATTGGCGCAGCTGGCTTAATTAGTTTGTTCACCTGTGCACTCCCTATTTATACTTCACTTCCCCTGCACTCCCTCGCCGGATCTTGTTGCCATTGTGCCAGTGAAAGCGTTTCCTAGTGTGTTCCTAGCCTGTGTTCCAGACCTCCTGCCGTTGCCCCTGACTACGATCCTTGCTGCCTGCCCTGACCTTCTGCTACGTCCGACCTTGCTCTTGTCTACTCCCTTGTACCGCGCCTATCTTCAGCAGTCAGAGAGGTTGAGCCGTTGCTGGTGGATACGACCTGGTTGCTACCGCCGCTGCAAGACCATCCCGCTTTGCGGCGGGCTCTGGTGAATACCAGTAGCAACTTAGAACCGGTCCACCAGCACGGTCCACGCCAATCCCTCTCTGGCACAGAGGATCCACCTCCAGCCAGCCGAATCGAGACAGTAGATCCGGCCATGAATCCCGCTGAAGTCCCACTGCCAGTTGTCGCCGACCTCACCACGGTGGTCGCCCAGCAGTCGCAACAGATAGCGCAACAAGGCCACCAGCTGTCTCAACTGACCGTGATGCTACAGCAGCTACTACCACAGCTTCAGCAATCATCTCCTCCGCCAGCTCCTGCACCTCCTCCGCAGCGAGTGGCCGCTTCCGGCCTACGATTATCCTTGCCGGATAAATTTGATGGGGACTCTAAGTTTTGCCGTGGCTTTCTTTCGCAATGTTCCCTGCACTTGGAGATGATGTCGGACCAGTTTCCTACTGAAAGGTCTAAGGTGGCTTTCGTAGTCAGCCTTCTGTCTGGGAAAGCTCTGTCATGGGCCACACCGCTCTGGGACCGCAATGACCCCGTCACTGCCTCTGTACACTCCTTCTTCACGGAGATTCGAAGTGTCTTTGAGGAACCTGCCCGAGCCTCTTCTGCTGAGACTGCCCTGCTGAACCTGGTCCAGGGTAATTCTTCTGTTGGCGAGTACGCCATCCAATTCCGTACTCTTGCCTCCGAATTATCCTGGAATAATGAGGCCCTCTGCGCGACCTTTAAAAAAGGCCTATCCAGCAACATTAAAGATGTGCTGGCCGCACGAGAAATTCCTGCTAACCTGCATGAACTTATTCATCTGGCCACCCGCATTGACATGCGTTTTTCCGAAAGGCGTCAGGAGCTCCGCCAGGATATGGACTTTGTTCGCACGAGGCGTTTTTCTCCCCGGCTCCTCTCTCCTCTGGTCCTCTGCAATCCGTTCCTGTGCCTCCCGCCGTGGAGGCTATGCAAGTTGACCGGTCTCGCTTGACACCTCAAGAAAGGACACGATGCCGCATGGAGAATCTGTGCCTGTACTGTGCCGGTACCGAACACTTCTTGAAGGATTGTCCTATCCGTCCTCCCCGCCTGGAAAGACGTACGCTGACTCCGCACAAAGGTGAGACAGTTCTTGATGTCAACTCTGCTTCTCCACGCCTTACTGTGCCTGTGCGGATATCTTCCTCTACCTTCTCCTTCTCTACTATGGCCTTCTTGGATTCCGGATCTGCAGGAAATTTTATTTTGGCCTCTCTCATCAACAGGTTCAACATCCCGGTGACCAGTCTCGCCAGACCCCTCTACATCAATTCTGTTAACAATGAAAGATTGGACTGTACCGTGCGTTACCGCACGGAACCTCTCCAAATGTGCATCGGACCTCATCACGAAAAAATTGAATTTTTGGTCCTCTCCAACTGCACTTCCGAAATTCTTCTTGGATTACCGTGGCTTCAACGCCATTCCCCAACCCTTGATTGGTCCACAGGAGAAATCAAGAGCTGGGGTACTTCTTGTTTCAAGGACTGTCTTAAACCGGTTCCCAGTACTCCCTGCCGTGACCCTGTGGTTCCCCCTGTAACCGGTCTTCCTAAGGCTTATATGGACTATGCTGACGTGTTTTGCAAAAAGCAAGCTGAGACTTTACCTCCTCACAGGCCTTATGACTGTCCTATTGACCTCCTCCCGGGTACTACTCCACCCCGGGGCAGAATTTATCCTCTGTCTGCTCCAGAGACTCTTGCCATGTCAGAGTCAGAGGAAAATTTAAAAAAGGGGTTTATCCGCAAATCCTCCTCTCCTGCCGGAGCTGGATTTTTTTTTGTGTCCAAAAAAGATGGCTCCCTACGTCCTTGCAGTGATTACCGCGGACTTAATAAAATCACGGTAAAGAACCGCTACCCCCTACCTCTTATCTCGGAACTCTTTGATCGCCTACAAGGTGCCCACATCTTTACCAAACTGGACTTAAGAGGTGCTTATAATCTCATCCGCATCAGGGAGGGGGACGAATGGAAGACTGCATTTAACACCAGAGATGGACACTTTGAGTATCTGGTCATGCCCTTTGGCCTGTGCAACGCCCCTGCCGTCTTCCAAGACTTTGTTAATGAAATTTTTCGTGATCTCTTATATTCCTGTGTTGTGGTTTATCTGGACGATATTCTGATTTTTTCTGCCAACTTAGAAGAACACCGCCAGCATGTCCGCATGGTTCTTCAGAGACTTCGAGACAATCAACTTTATGCCAAAATGGAGAAATGTCTGTTTGAATGTCAATCTCTTCCTTTCCTAGGATACTTGGTCTCTGGCCAGGGACTACAAATGGACCCAGATAAACTCTCTGCCGTCTTAGATTGGCCACGCCCCTCCGGACTCCGTGCTATCCAACGTTTTTTGGGGTTCGCCAATTATTACAGACAATTTATTCCACACTTTTCCACTATTGTGGCTCCTATCGTGGCTTTAACCAAGAAAAATGCCAATCCCAAGTCCTGGTCTCCCCAAGCGGAAGACGCATTTAAACATCTCAAGTCTGCCTTTTCTTCTGCTCCCGTGCTCTCCAGACCTGACCCATCTAAACCCTTCCTATTGGAGGTAGATGCCTCCTCAGTGGGAGCTGGAGCTGTCCTTTTACAAAAAAATTCTTCCGGGCATGCTGTTACTTGTGTTTTTTTTTCTAGGACCTTCTCTCCGGCAGAGAGAAACTACTCCATCGGGGATCGAGAACTACTGGCCATGAAATTGGCGCTTGAGGAATGGAGGCATCTGCTGGAGGGATCAAAATTTCCAGTTATCATATACACTGATCACAAGAATCTCTCCTATCTCCAGTCTGCCCAACGGCTGAACCCTCGCCAGGCCAGGTGGTCGTTGTTCTTTGCCCGTTTTAACTTTGAAATTCATTTTCGCCCTGCCGACAAGAACATTAGGGCCGATGCCCTCTCTCGTTCCTCGGATGCCTCGGAAGTAGAGCTCTCTCCGCAACACATCATTCCTCCTGACTGTCTGATCTCCACTTCTCCAGCCTCCATCAGGCAAACTCCTCCAGGGTAGACCTTCGTTTCTCCACGCCAGCGTCTCGGGATTCTCAAATGGGGACACTCCTCCCACCTCGCAGGCCATGCGGGCATCAAAAAATCCTTGCAACTCATCTCTCGTTTCTATTGGTGGCCGACTCTGGAGACGGATGTTGTTGATTTTGTGCGGGCCTGTACTGTCTGTGCCCGGGATAAGACTCCTCGCCAGAAGCCTGCTGGTCTCCTTCATCCTCTGCCTGTCCCCGAACAGCCTTGGTCACTGATTGGTATGGACTTTATTACAGACTTACCCCCATCCAGTGGCAACACTGTTGTTTGGGTGGTCGTTGATCGATTTTCCAAGATGGCACATTTTATTCCTCTTCCTGGTCTTCCTTCAGCGCCTCAGTTGGCAAAACAATTTTTTGTACACATTTTTCGTCTTCACGGTTTGTCCACGCAGATCGTCTCGGATAGAGGCGTCCAATTCGTGTCTAAATTCTGGAGGGCCCTCTGTAAACAGCTCAAGATTAAATTAAACTTCTCTTCTTCTTATCATCCCCAATCCAATGGGCAAGTAGAAAGAATTAACCAGGTCCTGGGTGACTATTTACGGCATTTTGTTTCCTCCCGCCAGGATGACTGGGCAGATCTTCTACCATGGGCCGAATTCTCATACAACTTCAGAGTCTCCGAATCTTCTGCTAAGTCCCCATTTTTCGTGGTGTACGGCCGTCACCCTCTTCCCCCCCTCCCTACTCCCTTGCCCTCTGGTTTGCCCGCTGTGGATGAAGTGACTCGTGATCTTTCCACCATATGGAAAGAGACCCAAAATTCTCTTTTACAGGCTTCATCCCGCATGAAAAGGTTTGCCGATAAGAAAAGAAGAACTCCCCCCATTTTTGCTCCCGGAGACAAGGTATGGCTCTCCGCTAAATATGTCCGCTTTCGTGTCCCCAGTTACAAACTGGGACCACGCTATCTTGGTCCTTTCAAAGTCTTGTGCCAGATTAACCCTGTCTCTTACAAACTCCTTCTTCCTCCTTCTCTTCGTATTCCCAATGCCTTCCATGTCTCTCTCCTTAAACCACTCATCATTAACCGCTTCTCTCCCAAACTTGTTTCTCCCACTCCTGTTTCCGGTTCTTCTGACGTCTTCTCCGTGAAGGAGATTCTGGCCTCCAAGACGGTCAGAGGGAAAAAAAATTTCTTGGTGGATTGGGAAGGCTGTGGTCCAGAAGAGAGATCCTGGGAACCTGAGGACAACATCCTAGACAAAAGTCTTGTCCTCAGGTTCTCAGGCTCCAAGAAGAGGGGGAGACCCAAGGGGGGGGGGTACTGTTACGCCGAGCGCTCCGGGTCCCCGCTCCTCCCCGGAGCGCTCGCATCATCCTCGCATTTGCAGCGCCCCGGTCAGACCTGCTGACCGGGTGCGCTGCAATACCTCTCTCAGCCGGGATGCGATTCGCGTTGCGGGAGGCGCCCACTCGCGATGCGCATCCCGGCTCCCGTACCTGACTCGCTCTCCGTCGGTCTTGTCCCGGCGCGCGCGGCCCCGCTCCTTAGGGCGCGCGCGCGCCGGGTCTCTGCAATTTAAAGGGCCACTGCGCCACTGATTGGCGCAGCTGGCTTAATTAGTTTGTTCACCTGTGCACTCCCTATTTATACTTCACTTCCCCTGCACTCCCTCGCCGGATCTTGTTGCCATTGTGCCAGTGAAAGCGTTTCCTTGTGTGTTCCTAGCCTGTGTTCCAGACCTCCTGCCGTTGCCCCTGACTACGATCCTTGCTGCCTGCCCTGACCTTCTGCTACGTCCGACCTTGCTCTTGTCTACTCCCTTGTACCGCGCCTATCTTCAGCAGTCAGAGAGGTTGAGCCGTTGCTGGTGGATACGACCTGGTTGCTACCGCCGCTGCAAGACCATCCCGCTTTGCGGCGGGCTCTGGTGAATACCAGTAGCAACTTAGAACCGGTCCACCAGCACGGTCCACGCCAATCCCTCTCTGGCACAGAGGATCCACCTCCAGCCAGCCGAATCGTGACACCATTTACATTTTATTACATTTTAGGTGAACATAACTTTTGTTGCTTGTAGGCACAAAGGTTAAATACCAGCAGCAAATAATTAAGATGGTCAGGTTAAATTTACCTGATATTTTTGAGTGCCAAATAGTGCACAAAATATATATTACTTTTATCACATATACAATAACGTGCATGTAAGGCTCAGCAATCCACCTACATTATGGAGTCTTTGGTTAGGATCATGGCTATAGCTGGGCACAAGACTTAATAGGATCTCCTAGGGCAAGGAGTCTCTCGGCCAGAGCCGGGCACAAACTTACGAAAATGGTTACTTTACAAATGGTGAAACTTCTTTGCACAGTCCTGCCAGGCACTTGACTTGAACTGTTGCGGATAATGATAACCTGAAACAATAAAGAAGGTATTAGTGTACCACACATTTAGTAGAATGCAAAAAATTTGAAATTGGTTCTTCTTGCTTCCCAACCTCGCCTGTCGGTGTGCTTCCTGCTTTGTGATATATATCTGGGAGCACGAGGTTGGGTTTCCCTCCAGGCTACATTGGTCAGCCAGGACTGTGTTATGGTCGGATTAACATTGACCACCACATTGACTTCAGAGGCTGATGCCGCTGGTACAGCTGTAGGTGCCAGCTGGTTCGGCCACACTTCCTTAGGTGGAGTAGGCCACGGCACATCGGTCGGTGCGTGCTGATTAGGCCTCACCTCCGGCGTGGAGTAGGCCTAGGCACATAAGTTGGTGCCCGTTGGTTAGGCCTCACCTCCTCTGGGGGAGTACGCCTGGGCACATTTTCTGTAAGTGAAGATTCAGGACTGGACCTCCTCATAAATTTACACAATAAAAACCAGACTAAATAGCCATAAAGGATGCATACCCAATATCATATAATGCAAGAAAATGTAAACTTTATTATAACACATATGACACAAAGCAAGGAAAACACTCTAAAAACACTTAAAAAGGCTCAGAAGAGCCACACTACAACAGTGGGACGAATTATGGTCACCACAGGACATGGGAAGAAACATGAAAGGGATCCCTCCTGTCACTCACCAAATAAGTAACAATAAAACACAAATGACAAAAAAGTAGTGGACAGTCAACAAACTGTGCATGCCAGTCCCCAAATGGTAAATGGTACAATGCGATGAATGTTACTCAGGGAAGCAGGTGCAAGAATGTAATACTCAGTACACTAATATACAAACACAGTGGACGATCCACAGACGGAGGAAGGAGGGAAAGTGTCCCAGTAAGCCCATGTCCAATAAAGAAGCCCATTTGTCATTGCCCTTTTTTGTCATTTGTGTTTTATTGTTACTTATTTGGTGAGTGACAGGAGGGGTCCCTTTCATTTTTCTTCCCATGTCCTGTGGTGACCACAATTGGTCCCACTGTTGTAGTGCGGCTCTTCTGAGCCTTTTTAAGTGTTTTTAGAGTGTTTTCCTTGCTTTGTGTCATATGTGTTATAATAAAGTTTACATTTTCTTGCATTATATGATATTGGGTATGCATCCTTTATGGCTATTTAGTCTGGTTATTATTGTGCTTATTGTTTTATGAGCCGGATAGCACCCTTTTGTGTTATGCTTTACATTTAGCTTGAGCCTCCCCCCTTTTTTCCTTTTCTCTCTCTCCTCATAAATTTAGGAGCCATGATGGGCGCCTCGGACAAATACATTTCTTCTTCCACCTTATCGGCCGAATTCAATGGGGATCTATGTCCCAGTCGTCCGACGGAAAATACGTAAAGGGTATTTGAGTGGGATTCTTGGGCCTGGTTATGGCTGCCGCCCATTCTCCCCGCAGACTTTTTACCGGGGTATATTCCACTATCTCCCCTGCTTCTAAGGAGTGGAGTGCTGGAGGCAGGCAGTCCCGCTGAACGACTTTCCTATTTACTAGCATGGTTCCTCCATGCTGGCAGTCTTGGAGGGTGCCAAAGCCACGTACTTTATCAAATTTTATAACTGTGGCGAGTCGGCGCTCCAAGGGTGGCTCACCCACTTGTGGATAGTCCAACTTGCTTATATAGAGGGCTTCCAGCCTTTTAGTATCCTGCTGCTGCTCTACTTGTACTTCATAGGGCAACTGCTTAGGCCCATACCTCTCTCTGTGCTGGGCTTTTAATTTCTCAATGATGCTGGCTATTTCGGCCTCTCTGCGGGCTCTCTCAGCCTGTACTGTGGGAACTGGTGGATGGGACTTCCCTGGCAGGGGGAGGACATGGTCCCACAAGTACGGGACAAACTCTGGCTCGTCGCCGAACACCCATTGAAGGAGAAGGGGTGACTGTGAGCGTGCTCTAACTGGAACAGACTTCTGCCCTGGGGGTTCCCTGTCGGGGCTGAAGGCGTAGAAAATGCGGCCTCGGCCGGCGTACTTACATCTGACTCCTCGGTTGCAATCTCCGCCCAGGATCCCCAGGATCTGTGGCGAGGGAACAATCTCACCGGCGATGCTGCTGCTGAAGACTGTGGTGATCCCCTTTTTGGGGTAGCTTGCCATTCATCGTCCTCTGGAAGCGGGGGCAGCTTGCAGGCCTCCTCGGCCCCAAGGGGCAATTGCTGCAAATGGTCAGCTAGGTCATGGAACAGCTGCGCTGCAGCCACTGTAACTTTCCGCTGCTCCGCAGCCATCTTGTTGCTCTCTTCACGTGCTCTGGTGGGCTGCGCCATGTCTGTACACCTCTCTGCCATTTCCGGACTGAAGAGGGATGGCCGCATGGTGCCTTTTATAAGAGGCTTCAACAAAATGCCGGCCGGCCGGAAGGACGTCATTGGTGCAGCTCTGACTTCCTGTCCCACAGGAAGTCAGACAACAGTTCCACTTCGGCATAGACGCTGCTACATGATATCCAGCATGGGACATCTTGGCGCGCTTCTTGGGTTCTTCCTTAACCCCTTCAGGTATTTTTTTTTTTAATTAGATCATTTCATTAAGTTTTACAATACAATAAAACAATTCAAAGGAGCAAGAAACAAAGAAGGTAAGAACAACCCCATCAGGGTAATGGGACCAAATAGTAGGTGTTACGCCTAGCGCTCCGGAGCGCTCACGGCGTCTTTCTCCCTGCAGCGCCCCGGTCAGTCCCGCTGACCGGGAGCGCTGTACTGTCATGGCCGTCGGGGATGCGATTCGCACAGCGGGACGCGCCCGCTCGCGAATCGCATCCCAGGTCACTTACCCGTCCCGGTCCCCTGCTGTCTTGTGCTGGCGCGCGCGGCTCCGCTCTCTAGGGCGCGCGCGCGCCAGCTCTCTGAGACTTAAAGGGCCAGTGCACCAATGATTGGTGCCTGGCCCAATTAGCTTAATTGGCTTCCATCTGCTCCCTGGCTATATCTGATCTCTTCCCCTGCACTCCCTGGCCGGATCTTGTTGCCTTGTGCCAGTGAAAGCGTTTAGTGTGTCCAAAGCCTGTGTACCTGAACTTCTGCTATCCATCCTGACTACGAACCTTGCCGCCTGCCCCCGACCTTCTGCTACGTCTGACCTTGCCTCTGCCTAGTCCTTCTGTCCCACGCCTTCTCAGCAGTCAGCGAGGTAGAGCCGTTGCTAGTGGATACGACCTGGTTGCTACTGCCGCAGCAAGACCAATCCCGCTTTGCGGCGGGCTCTGGTGAACACCAGTAGCCTCTTAGAACCGGTCCACTAGCACGGTCCACGCCAATCCCTCGCTGACACAGAGGATCCACTACCTGGAAGCCGAATCGTGACAGTAGATCCGGCCATGGATCCCGCTGAGGTGCCGCTGCCAAGTCTCGCTGACCTTACCACGGTGGTCGCTCAGCAGTCGCAGCAAATTGCCCAACAAGGACAGCAGCTGTCGCAGTTGACCGCCACGTTACAGCAACTTCTGCCTCTGCTACAGCAGCAACCATCTCCTCCGCCAGCTCCTGCACCTCCTCCGCAGCGAGTTGTCGCTCCTAGCCTCCGCTTGTCCCTGCCGGACAAATTTGATGGGGACTCTAAACTCTGCCGTGGATTTTTGTCTCAGTGTTCCCTGCATATGGAGATGTTGTCGGACTTGTTTCCTTCAGAACGGTCTAAGGTGGCGTTCGTAGTAAGCCTTCTTTCAGGAAAGGCCTTGTCTTGGGCCACACCGCTCTGGGACCGCAATGATCCTGCCACAGCCACAGTCCAGGCCTTCTTCGCTGAACTCCGGAGTGTCTTCGAGGAGCCAGCCCGAGCTTCTTCTGCCGAGACTGCCCTGTTGAACCTGGTCCAGGGTAATTCTTCAGTGGGCGAGTACGCCATCCAATTTCGTACTCTTGCTTCCGAGTTATCATGGAATAACGAGGCTCTCTGCGCGAC
This sequence comes from Hyla sarda, assembly GCF_029499605.1. Classification (NCBI taxonomy): domain Eukaryota; kingdom Metazoa; phylum Chordata; class Amphibia; order Anura; family Hylidae; genus Hyla; species Hyla sarda. Next base: position 468,814,664 of record NC_079190.1, read on the forward strand.
CTTTAAAAAAGGCCTATCCAGTCGCATCAAGGATGTGCTGGCCGCACGAGAGATTCCTGCCAACCTGCAAGAACTAATCCATTTAGCTACCCGCATTGACATGCGTTTTTCTGAGCGACACCAAGAGCTCTGCCAGGAAAAAGACTTAGATCTCTGGGCACCTCTCCCACAGTATCCGTTGCAATCTACGCCTGGGCCTCCCGCCGAGGAGGCCATGCAAGTGGATAGGTCTCGCCTGACCCAGGAAGAGAGGAATCGCCGTAGGGAAGAAAATCTCTGTCTTTACTGTGCCAGTACCGAGCATTTCTTGGTGGATTGCCCTATCCGTCCTCCACGTCTGGGAAACGCACGCACGCACCCAGCTCACGTCGGTGTGGCGTCTCTTGGTTCCAAGTCTGCTCCTCCACGTCTCACGGTGCCCGTGCGGATTTCTCCTTCAGCCAACTCCTCCCTCTCAGCCGTGGCCTGCTTGGACTCCGGTGCCTCTGGAAATTTTATTTTGGAGTCGTTTGTTAATAAATTCCGCATCCCGGTGACCCGTCTTGTCAAGCCGCTCTACATTTCCGCGGTCAATGGAGTCAGACTGGATTGCACCGTGCGTTACCGCACAGAACCCCTCCTGATGTGTATTGGACCCCACCACGAAAGGATTGAGCTCTTCGTTCTCCCCAACTGTACCTCTGAGGTCCTCCTCGGTCTGCCGTGGCTCCGGCTTCATTCTCCCACCCTTGATTGGACCACCGGGGAGATCAAGAACTGGGACTCTGCCTGCCTTAGGAAGTGCCTCTCCCCCCCTCCCAGTCCCGTCAGGCAAGCCTCTGTGCCTCCTCATGGCTCCCGTCCTTGTGTCACCCTGCCCCGTGCCAAGCTTCACCCTCTGCCCTCCCTCCCCATTCCTACTCCTGCTGCTCTGCCTGCCATTGAGGAAACCCTCCATTCTTTCCCGGTGTCCTCATCCCAGGGGAGGCAGTTACCGGACAAAAAAAAGGGGAGACCTAAGGGGGGGGGTACTGTTACGCCTAGCGCTCCGGGTCCCCGCTCCTCCCCGGAGCGCTCACGGCGTCTTTCTCCCTGCAGCGCCCCGGTCAGTCCCGCTGACCGGGAGCGCTGTACTGTCATGGCCGTCGGGGATGCGATTCGCACAGCGGGACGCGCCCGCTCGCGAATCGCATCCCAGGTCACTTACCCGTCCCGGTCCCCTGCTGTCTTGTGCTGGCGCGCGCGGCTCCGCTCTCTAGGGCGCGCGCGCGCCAGCTCTCTGAGACTTAAAGGGCCAGTGCACCAATGATTGGTGCCTGGCCCAATTAGCTTAATTGGCTTCCATCTGCTCCCTGGCTATATCTGATCTCTTCCCCTGCACTCCCTGGCCGGATCTTGTTGCCTTGTGCCAGTGAAAGCGTTTAGTGTGTCCAAAGCCTGTGTACCTGAACTTCTGCTATCCATCCTGACTACGAACCTTGCCGCCTGCCCCCGACCTTCTGCTACGTCTGACCTTGCCTCTGCCTAGTCCTTCTGTCCCACGCCTTCTCAGCAGTCAGCGAGGTAGAGCCGTTGCTAGTGGATACGACCTGGTTGCTACTGCCGCAGCAAGACCATCCCGCTTTGCGCCGGGCTCTGGTGAACACCAGTAGCCTCTTAGAACCGGTCCACTAGCACGGTCCACGCCAATCCCTCGCTGACACAGAGGATCCACTACCTGGAAGCCGAATCGTGACAGTAGGGCACATATTATGAAAACAGGAACATACTCAAATTGGCCGCTGAGGAGACTTCAGGTACTTTTGTACTGAAGCACGTAACATGGCTTCGTTCCTAATCTTACCCATGGCCACAATACAATATTCTTCACCTCCCCCTTACTTTTTCTAGCACTCCGGCAAAGCACAATTTCAGCAACAATGTCCTGTACACTTTTGGGCGTAATTTCGGTCGCGGATTGCGACAATCCTGGACAGTTTTCTATACATATTCCTGCACAGGGGGATGACTAGTGGCACTTGCAATCACGGCATACACCCGTTTTTCATTGTGGGTGGCCTGGGTGGCTGAATTATTAAAGGCACACACCCGTATCCTGTTCGTAGGACGCCAAAAGAAATGTGGTGACTGGGGTGTTGCAGTATGTAGCAGGTGGTATAAATCCTGGGGGCAAGATGTTGTTAACCCCTTAGTGTTCGTGACGCGAGTATGTGGTTATTCCGGTATAGTAACCGCCGTCAACCAACCCAAAAATGGTTTGTAATAAAGGAATGTCCACAGCAAGGATTCTGAATAAACTGGAACTTTTACTTGAAATGTTTAGGGAACAGTCTTTACAATTATGCAGTTCCTTCAGAGGCAACCGTGACACAGGACACCTCACATGTTTGCTTGGACTTGTTATTATTGAGATATTTAGGCAGACCATTGTGCTACTGATATATTCCTTAGCTGAGGAGTAGTCACTGGATTTGTAGAGAGAATTGTAACTTACGTTTTAAAAGTGGCTGCATTTCTTTAGGCTTTGGCCTTGATGAGATGAATTTGTAGTATACAGGACTTTGTGCTTCCTTTTGAGTCCAAGAGATAAGAGAGAGAGAGAATAGAGACTACAGCCACTTATATACTAGGGGGCTGGACAAAAGCCCATTGGTTGCTAATGCTTGGAGCTCCTGTGCCCATGGAACTCTGGGTATATCACATGACAGTAGATCACATGACCAAGGAAGGTCCTATGCATTTTATACAAACTGTACAACTTTATACATATGAACTATAAAAACACATAATGAATATACACTGCATTTATGAGACAACAAGGGGGGAGCGCTGCAGGAGAGCCCTATGGACCTAAGGGACTCTTCCTGAGGGGACTTAAGGATGGTACAGGACCGGTCCTGTACCGGGAGAGCACAAAGGTTAATGTTAATTATAGAAAACTTTAATTATATAACAACTCTATTAATTTTAAGGTTAAAAATACACACTGCACACCTTGTTAATTGTAGGACACGTACATGCTGGCGTACCCACTAAATTTGAAAATGTTGTGTTAAAATAGAATAAGGCACAAAATAGTTGTGTAAGATTTTTACAGACTATGTAAATAACCCATATGTGGCACTAAAATTTTCCTTTAAAAAAAAAAAAAAAAAAGTAATACAGCATCATCCGATGCAGTACGCCCCAACCCAACCCCCACCCCCCCTTCCCCGTCACTCTCTAGAAACACTACTGGTAATAAAGGGTAGATAAGGAACTTTATCTACTTTTCTGATTTAAAAAAATGCTTTTGCAAGTGGGTTTCCCGGGTTTTGCTTACGTGCAATTTATTTATCAAGGTCGTATGACTTTTTGATAGGTCGCATGTAAGAAAAAGTAAGTAAAAAAAAAAAAAAAGATAAATCTCCTTCAAAAAGTTTTTTCGGGAACTTCGTTTCTCAGCACAGACGTCTCTACCATGATATCCATCTTCCAGAGCTTCCAAGGAGACTTCCAATAACAATACTCCAGATCACAAAAACTCTGCAGACGGCATAGATGAGGAAGGCTTCAGCAGCAGCGGAGGAGCAAGATGAGACACACAACTCGTGTTGCTTTTGGCTCCAAAGAAATGGAATCTGCATTAAGTGCAAGTTCCCACTTCAAAGGTTAGGACCATTCCCATATAATCTTACACTAAGAGCTATTCTCATACCGGCCCCACTGCATCTGTACAGCACAGTGTTTCCCAACCAGGGTATCTCCAGCTGTTACATAACTACAATTCCCAGCATGCCCTTTGGCTGTGCATGCTGGGAGTTGTAGTTATGAAACAGTAGGAGGCACACAGGCCTCACCTCCTGCTGCTGCTGCCAGTCATTTCCTGCCACCGCCAGTATGCTATCCCCGCCGCTGCACACTACATGGTCGGTACCCGCTCTCGCCCTCCAGACTAGGGGTGGAACGGGTGCCGTCAGGACAGCCCAGAAGATGCCGTGATTCTTCAGCTGGTCTCAGCCGACCAATCACCATGATCGTGAGGTGGCACCAGTGCCACCTCACTCCTGCTGGGCAATGGTGATTGGTGCTGTCTCGGACAGCACCAATCACCCATATTTCCTTGGTCACCAGTGACCCATTTGGCCTGGAAAAGCCGTGATTCACCGGTCAGTATTGACTGACGAATCACAGCGATTGCCGCCAAGGGGGGATTCCCGGGACCCCCCCCCCTGGGCGATATGCCGAGGTGGCTGCTTTTAGATAACAACAGCCATCCCAGTCCAATCACCGCATCCAGAGACGTGGTGATCCCAGAAGATGGCAATGCAAATGTACATTTACATTGCAGGTCCTTAAGGGGTTAAAAATAATTGTAATAATGATACTGTTTCCACCATATCCACTTATCCAGAGATATTATGCTAGAGATATATTGTCATCCTCCATTCCTGGGAATCCACCTCTCCCCTTCTACATATCTCTGATTCCTTAATCATCCAATAGGGGGGCTTGTTTTCCCACTTATGTGCAAAATGTATCTCTAGGTGGTCAATATCTTCTGTCTCCATTACAAGCTGTATGTCCAATATGGGAAATGTGCCTTGAATTATGCAGCTCCTCGCTCACTTGTTAATGTATCAAGTGACCCAGAGCCCACCACGTGGAGGTGGCTGCATTTCGGGCTCCTCCCCACCCCCACCCCCAACCATATGTAGATCTTGTGTGACCCAATCAGCCGTCTTGTTAAATTGGTTCACATTGATCGTCAATGGCCTTTGCTGTAATACTTCTTAGCTGTGTATGTAGGAAGTAAAATGGCATCTTGAATGTGGTCATCATGCCGGTTACTGTCCGCTTGGCCATGGCCCATGCTCCAACCCAAACATTGGATACATAATTGGGCCACTTCAGTTTGCTTTTAGCATATTGCCAAGTCCGCTGCAGCCAAGACACTTTGGGCTCCGAGGCATCTTCAGAGGTTGTTGGTAAATCCATCTGGTTATCCGCCATGGTGACTGTCACATGATCGCTGTGCCTGGATTCATGTGGGTCTGAATTGTCACCTAAAGCCATGTCAATAGCCACATCTGCTCGCTGACCACGGTGCTTAATCTTCTTCCCAGGTATTTTATGGATCTCATAATATGGTGGAGTGACCTTATAATGATATAGGTTAGTATACCGCCAAAGGAAACTCGTCACGTAATGTATGAGACACACGACAGGCACAGAGAGAACTGGGATATCTGCAAAATAGCGACAGGATACAATATATTAGACCTATATTCATTCATTTATTTATGTATATATATATGTTAATACATATGTTCATATATATGTATATATATATATATACATATATATACTTTTTTTGTTAAAACTATAATGTATACGGCAAACTATCAATATTTTATAGGCTATATGCTAGAAGATTAGATGTCATGGATCACTGTATTGTCACTGTATGAAGCTTTTTTTAAACTTATGTGTGACTAAAACATTGTTATTATAATTATATTACTACTATTATTATATTATTTCACTAATATCAGAGTAGTTTCCCATGTTTTCTTTTAGAAGGCAAAATACTTAAAGCATTGATTCACAAACTGAAATCATTTATCTCACAGGAATAAACATTTGCTCAATTGCTGTAAGAGACTTACAGGAGTACTCTGCCTCTAGACATCTTATCCCCTACCCAAAGGATAGGGGATAAGATGTCTGATTGCAGGGGTCCCGCAGCTGGTACCCCAGCGATCTCTGTGCAGCACCCAGCGTTCATTCAGCATTCGACAGGGTCGCAACTTCACGGCCACGCCCCTCGTGAGGTAACACCACAACCTTCCCATAGACTTACATTGAGGGGGTGTGGCCCTAATGTCACAACCCCCGCCGCCCGCTCCAAGCGTTTGGAACAAAATGTGCCGAACGCTGGGGAAGCCCCCCTTTAAAGCCACCCAGGATAGACTGTACAAGAGAACATCAGTAACTTTACTGCACTCTACTATATTAACTTTACACTAATACATTCATGTTAAATCCATTTATAAACTGAAATTTTGGAAGTTTTCATTATTCCTACCTCTTAGCTTCATGGTCACCGTCCTTACAGGATCCTTTTGCCTAAATAGACAAAATTCTCTTCAATTTGCAAAATAAGCGCAGGTCTAGTAGGAGAACGTGTTCACCCGCCGAACCGAGGAAATAAGTGTTAGGGATTGGATTCTACCCTGGAGAAAGTCTCTTTGATGTGTGATGTCACAGCAGATGACATCACGTGTATGTGTATCCATTGTAATGGCTGTACTGTACTTTACTTACACTATGTACAGTTATACTGGGGGTTTACAAAGGATTTGAAGATTACAGTTTTAACCCCTTCAGGGTCACAGCCCTTTTTGGTCTTGAGGACAAAGGACATTTTCATTTTTACATTTTCATTTTTTCCTCCTCCCCTTCTAAGAGCCATAAATATTTTAATTTTCCACCCAAAGACCAATATGAGTTGTTTATTTTGCGACCAACTGTACTTTGTAATGTACGGTAACATAAAATGTACGGTACTATAAAAAAATATATATATATTATTTACGGCTGGAAATTGAAAAGAAAACCACAATTTGGCAACTTTTGAGGGTTTTCGTTTTTATTCACTGACATGTTCTTTTTATACTGCGGGTCAATGCTTGGGTAAACGCTTTACTCTTTTTGTACTGCTTCAAAAAAAAATCTAACTTTTTGAACAATATAAGTATGTTTTAAACTGTATGAGGGCTAATTGTTTGCTGTATACGGAAAAATAAAAAAAAAGTTATAGAGGTCAGAAGAGGACAATTTTAAACGTACTAATTTTGGTGTAAAAGTAATAATTTTTTTTTAACAGAAGTAAAACAAAATCAAACCTTAATAAGCTGTGTATCAATTTAATCTTATGGATCTACAGAATATATATAAGGTGTCATTTTTACCGAAAAGTGCACTGTGTAGAATCTGAACCCCCTAAAAAAAAAAAATCAGAATGGAGTTTTTTTTTCCCCCCTAGTTTTTCCGTAGATTTTGTGGTGAAATGATTGATGTCATTACAAAGTACAATAGGTGGCACAAAAAAACAGCCCTTATAGGACTCTGTATGTAGAAAATTGAAAGTGTTATGATTTTAAGAAGGTGAGGAGGTAAAAACTATGTGCAAAAATGAAAAAACCTGTCCTGAAGGGGTTAAAAATATATAAATACCGTATATCCCGGCGTATAAGACGACTTTTTAACCCCAAATTTTCTTCTGAAAAGCCGGGGGTCGTCTTATACGCCGGGTATTGAGGTCCGGGATAGGAAAACTTCTGACTATCTGCCCGGGCGGGCTCCTGTGTGTAGCTGCAGGCGGGGGCCGGCCAGAGCAAGTAAAAACTAATACTGTATACTAAAAACCAGGGTGCCTCCAGCTGTTGTGAAACTACAACTCCCAGCACGGCAAAGTTGGGGGTCGTCTTATACGCCAAGTCATCTTATACGCCGGCATGGTCACTGCACCTGCACTCACATTTAAAGAAGATCTGTAGTGCTTATAACTTATCCCCCATCCTAAGGATAGGGTATAAGTTATAGATCACGGGGGGGTACGAGCGATCGGGCCCCCCGCCATCTTTTGTACGGGGCCACAGTTATGTACAGGAAAGGGGGCGTTCCGTCCCCGCTTGACGCGGCAGCGGGCACGCCCCTCCATGTATTTCTATGGGAGTCATGGAAGGGCGTGCCGGCTGCAGCGTCATGCGGGAACAGAATGCCCCCTTTCCTGTTCATTGCCACGGCCCCATACAGGAGATCGCGGGGGGCCCCAGTGCCCGGACCCCCCCGCGATTTATAACTCATCCCCTATCCTTAGGTTGGGGTATAAGTTATAAGCACTAAAGATCTCCTTTAACCTGTTGGGGACGGAGGGCATACCTATACGCCCTCCGCCCACCACCTTTCTATAATGCGGGGCCACGCCGTGGCCCAGCGTCATAGCGGGTCGGGCCAGGCCCCTAACAACAGCCGGGAGCCGAGGCTAATAGCGAGCAGCACTGATCGTGGTTTTGCGCGCTATTAACCCTTTAGATGCAGCATTCAACTTGATCACTGTCCGAACGCCAAATGACTGCTCAGTGCCTGAGATCCAGGTATGAGCAGTCAAGCGGCAGAATCATTGATCAATGGTTTCCTATGAGAAAGCATTGATCAATGTAAAAGATCAGTGTGTGCAGTGTTATAGGTCCCTATGGGAGCTATAACATTGAAAAAAAAAAGTGAAAAAAGCTTGAATCACCCCCCTTTTTCCGTAAAAAAAAAATCAAAAAACTGTGTAAATAAACATATATGGTATCGCCGCATGCAGAAATGTCAGAATTATAAAAATATATAGTTAATTAAACCGCACAGTCAATGGTATACGTGCAAAAAATAAGCCATCATATGGATTTTGTGGGGTTGTGATCTTTAACCCCTTCAGGACCAAGCCCATTTTGGCCTTAAGGACCAGAGCGTTTTTTGCACATCTGACCACTGTCACTTTAAACATTAATAACTCTGAAATGCTTTTAGTTATCATTCTGATTCCGAGATTGTTTTTTCGTGACATATTCTACTTTAACATGGTGGTAAATTTTTGTGGTAACTTGCATCCTTTCCTTGTGAAAAATCCTAAAATTTGATGAAAAATTAGAAAATTTTGCATTTTTCTAACTTTGAAGCTCTCTGCTTGTAAGGAAAATGTATATTACAAATAAAAAAAAATTTTATTCACATATACAATATGTCTACTTTATGTTTGCATCATAAAAGTGACGAGTTTTTACTTTTGGAAGACACCAGAGGGCTTCAAAGTTCAGCAGCAATTTTCCAATTTTTCACAAAATTTTCAAACTCACTATTTTTCAGGGACCAGTTCAGGTTCGAAGTGGATTTGAAGGGTCTTCATATTAGAAATACCCCACAAAAGACCCCATTATAAAAACTGCACCCCCCAAAGTATTCAAAATGACATTCAGTCATCATTTTAACCCTTTAGGTGTTTCACAGGAATAGAAGCAAAGTGAAGGAGAAAATTCACAATCTTCATTTTTTACACTCGCATGTTCTTGTAGACCCAATTTTTGAATTTTTACAAGGGGTAAAAGGAGAAAATGTATACTTATATTTGTAGCCCGATTTCTCTTGAGTAAGCACATACCTCAAATGTCTATGTAAAGTGTTCGGCGGGCGCAGTAGAGGGCTCAGAAGGGAAAGAGCGACAAGGGGATTTTGGAGAGTACGTTTTTCTGAAATGGTTTTTGGGGGGCATGTTGCATTTAGGAAGCCCCTATGGTGCCAGAACAGCAAAAAACCCTCACATGGCATACCATTTTGGAAACTAGACCCCTTGAGGAACATAACAAGGAATAAGGTGAGCCTTAATACCCCACAGGTGTTTCACGACTTTGGCATATGTAAAAAAAAAATATTTTTTTTCACTAAAATGTGTGTTTCCCCCCAAATTTCACATTTTTCCAAGGGTTAATAGCAGGAAATACCCCCCAATATTTGTAACCCCTTCTCTTTTGAGTATGGAGGTACCCCATAAGTTGACCTGAAGTGCACTATGGGCGAACTACAATGCTCAGAAGAGAAGGAGTCATATTTGGCTTTTTGAGAGCAAATTTTGCTCGGGGGGCATGTCGCATTTAGGTAGCCCCTATGGTGCCAGAACAGCAAAAAAAAAAACACATGGCATACCATTTTGGAAACTAGACCCCTTGAGGAATGTAACAAGGAATAAAGTGAGCCTTATTACCCCACAGGTGTTTCACGACTTTTGCATATGTAAAAAAAAAAAAAAAAAAAAAATTCCACTAAAATGTGTGTTTCCCCCAAATTTCACATTTTTGCAAGGGTTAATAGCAGGAAATACTCCCCAATATTTGTAACCCCTTCTCTTCTGAGTATGAAGGTACCCCATAAGTGGACCTGAAGTGCACTATGGGCGAACTACAATGCTCAGAAGAGAAGGAGTCATATTTGGCTTTTTGAGAGCAAATTTTGCTCGGGGGGCATATCGCATTTAGGAAGCCCCTATGGTGCCAGAACAGCAAAATAACCCCACATGGCATACCATTTTGGAAACGAGACCCCTTGAGAAATGTAACAAGGGATACAGTGAGCATTTGCCCCCCACTGGTGTCTGACAGATCTTTGGAACAGTGGGCTGTACAAGTTTTCATTTTCACGGACCACTGTTCCAAAGATCCGTCAGACACCTGTGGGGGGTAAATTCTCACTGCACCCCTCATTACATTCCGTGAGGGGTGTCGTTTCCGAAATGGGGTCACATGTGGGGTTTTTTTTTTTTTGCGTTTGTCAAAACCGCTGTAACAATCAGCCACCCCTGTGCAAATCACCTCAAATGTACATGGCGCACTCTCCCTTCTGGGTCTTGTTGTGCGCCCCCAGAGCACTTTGCGCTCACATATGGGGTATCTCTGTAGTCGGGAGAAATTGCGTTACAAATTTTGGGGGGCTTTTTTCCCTTTAACTCTTGTGAAAATGTAAAGTATAGGGCAACATCAGCATGTAATTTGTTTTACACTAACATTCTGGTGTAGACCCCAACATTTCCTTTTCATGAAGGGTTAAAGAAGAAAAAGCCCCCCAAATCTTGTAACGCAATTTCTCCCGAGTACGGCGATACCCCATATGTCGCCCTAAACTGTTGCCTTGAAATACGACAGGGCTCCAAAGTGAGAGCGCCGTGCGCATTTGAGGCCTAAATTAGGGATTTGCATATGGGTGGACATAGGGGTATTCTACGCCAGTGATTCCCAAACAGGGTGCCTCCAGCTGTTGCAAAACTCCCAGCATGCGTGGACAGTCAACGGTTGTCCGGCAATACTGGGAGTTGTTGTTTTTCAACAGCTGGAGGCTCTGCTTTGGAAACAGTGGTGTACCGGACGTTCTTATTGGGGGAGGGGGGCTGTGTAGGGGTATGTGTATATGTAGTGTTTTTAACTTTTTATTTTATTTTATTTTGTGTTAGTGTAGTGTAGTGTTTTTAGGGTACAGTCACATGGGCGGGGGATTACAGCGAGTTTCCCAGCGCAAAATTTGCTGCATCAAGATGCGAGAAACCCACTGTAAAAGCCTCGCCCATGTGAATGTACCCTGTACATTCACAGGGGGGGGGGGGGGGGGGGGTGCACCAGCTGTTGCAAAACCACAACTCCCAGCATGCATGGTCTGTTAGTGCATGCTTGGAGTTATAGTTTTGCAACAGCTGGAGGCACACAGGTTAGGAAACACTGAGTTAGAAACAGACAATGTCTCCCAACCAGTGTGTCTCCAGTTGTTGCAAAACTACAACTCCCAGCATGCCCAGACAGCCAAAGGCTGTCTAGGCATGCTGGGAGTTGTAGTTTTCAGACTCCTAGAAGCAGCAGTGAAGATCTTCACTGCTGCCTCTGAGGACCACATACTTACCTGTCGCTGCTCGTCCACGTGGCCGGTCCCGCGCTGCTCCTCGGTCCCGCCGCTGGATCAGGTAAGTCCGCCGGTCCCCACGTGTTCCCCCCGAATGCCGCAGGTCCCCGCGAGCCCCTGCAGCCTTCGTCCCCCGTTCTGCCCGACTTCCAGGGGCGGGCAGTGCGGGGGATCTGAACTTTCACCCCAGATCACTGTGATTGGTCCACAGGGACCAATCACAGTGATCGCTGACCAGGACCATCAATGGATGGTCCTGGGGGTGAAGCAGAAGTTGTCCCCTGCTGGAAACAGCGGGACTTCTGCCAGTTAACCCGTGCGATGCTGCGCATCGCCGGGTTAACTGAATGTCATTTATAAACGCCGGGATGCGCGAACGCACTGCACAACCCGGCGTTTATATATGACATTCTGCGGGAAGGGGTTAAAAGGTAAGGAGGAAAAAACTAAAGTGCAAGAACGGGAAAACCCTCCGTACCCAAGGGGTTAATCCCTGGACATGTTTTATTCATATGGTTATGCTTGTATGGGCACTTAATCTGTGATTTGTTGTTTTCATCGGTACCACATTTGTGTATATGTGATTTTTGATGACTTTTTATTCCTTTTTTTTTTTTTCCGGGATGTGATCACAATTCAGCATTGGACTTTGTTATTTTTATGTTTTATGTCGTTCACCGTATGGAGTCATTAACATTATATTTTAGTCATTCAGACTATTCTACCAAATATGTTTAAAAAAATGAATTCCCCCTCTTTTCCCATTTTACAAAAAAAAATTTTTTTTTTAAATAAAATAACATTTTTGCAAATCTGACCACTGTCACTTTATATATGAATAACTCTGAGATGCTTTTACTTTTCATTCTTATTCTGAGATTGTTTTTTCGTGACATATTCTACTTTAACATAGTGGTAATTTTTGTCGTTACTTGAATCTTTTCTTGTTGAAAAATCCCAAAATATAGAAAATTTTGCATTTTTCTGCCTGTAAGGAAAATGGACATTCCAAATTATATATTGATTCACAAATACAATGGGGGACATTTATCAAGGGATTTAGAGCTCTTTTTTTGCTTACAAAAGTCGCAGAAAAAGTCGCATTAGCACTTAAGCAATTTTTTGTGCGACTTTTGGCTGTAAGCAAAAAGCTACAAAAAAGCGTACGAAAGTAAATTTTATTTTTTACTTTGCAATGGTCAGTGATTTATCAAGTGCGAAAGTGGCATAAAAAGTCGCAAGCCCTCAAAAACTGCATAAATATAAGCCAGCTCGGAGCTGGCACACAAAACGGCTTTTGAGAGCAAATTTTATATTTCCCGCTGGCAGCCGTGATCACAGCTCCAGCGGGAAATATATTGCAACTGTACAAAGGAGCCCGGGCTGGCATCACTCTGCAGCCGCCCAGCTCTGTCTGATTCTAACCCCGCTACCCTAACATAATGACACCCCCCCTTGTTTCCCACCCGCCTGCGCTGCACATCTCCCATCTGTCTGCTACCTGTTGCAAGACTACAACTCCCAGCATGTCCATACAGTGAGGGCATGCTGGGAGTTGTAGTATTGTAGCGGGCGGACAATGTGCGGCGCGGGCGGGTGGAAGACAAGGGGGGTGGGGGTTATATAAAGCAGTGTCCCCATCCCCATCATTGTATTAGGGTAGCGGGGATAGAATCGGAGGAACCCGGGCGGCTGAAGACTGATTCCAGCCTGGGCTCCTTTTAACAAACCTCGGCGCAGTGGAGTTTCTATTTCCCTTAATGTAATTTCATATTTCCCGCTGGGTCCCGTAATTGGCCAGGACCGAGCAGCCAATCACGGGAAATTTGATATTACATTAGGGACTAAAAGCTCCGCGGCTCCGCTAGATGTTAAAAGGAGCCCGGGCTGGCATCAGTCTGCACCCTCCCGGGCTCCTAAGATATCCTGCGGCACCGTGGTAAGGTGCCCGGGCTAACCTCACTCAGCAGCCCCCCACGGGACTCCCACAGCCGTCAGGGAGATGTGTAGGTGCCGTCCCTGTCATCCCTCAGCACTGCGGTACACACCGAGAGATGGCAGGGACGGCTTCTGCACATCTCCCTGCCTGGCTGAGGGAGTCCCGGGCGGCTGCAGTGTTATGTCAGCCCGGGCTCCTTACTACAGCGCCGCAGAGTTTGGTGTAATTTCAAATTTCCCGCTGGGTCCCGTGTCACGTGACGACAGGAAATATGAAATTACAGTGATTCTCTGATCACTGCAGCCAAGGAGCGGAGCGCATTACCACCCGCTTCTCTGGCTGGCACGACTACAACTCCCAGCATGTCCTTACAGGAAGGGCATGCTGGGAGAGTTGTGTGCGTGGGGGGGTTGACAAGCTTGTCGCCTGCCCCCCTGCCGCAAAACTACAACTCCCAGCATACCCTTACAGTAAGAGCATGCTGGGAGTTGTAGGGGGGGGGGGGTGACAATCTCCCACACCACATGACTACAACTCCCAGCATGCCCTTACTGTAAGGACATGCTGGGAGTTGTAGTTGTGTGGCAGGTGACAGGCTTTTCACCTGCCCCCCTAAAACTCCCAGCATGCCCTTACAGTAAGGATATGCTGGGAGTTGTAGTCATGTGGTGCGGGAGATGGTTACCCCCGCCCCCCCCCCCCCACACACACACACACACTACAACTCCCAGCATATCCTTACTGTAAGGGCATGCTGGGAGTTGTAGGGGGGCAGGTGACAAGCCTGTCACCTGCCCTCTGCGGCACAAATACAACTCCCAGCATGTCCTTACAATAACGATATGTTGGGAGTTGTAGTGTGTGCGTGGGGGGGGGGGGGGGTAACAATCTCCCGCATCACATGACTACAACTCCCAGCATATCCTTACTGTAAGGGCATGCTGTGAGTTGTAGTCATGTGGTGCGGGAGATTGTCACCCCCCCTACAACTCCCAGCATGCTCTTACTGTAAGGGCATGCTGGGAGTTGTAGTCAGGCGCGGACGGGTGACAATGAATGTATTAACCTATTTTTCTTTTTTTCTCCTCATTTCAGATCCATGTATCCTGTGGACTACTTCGGATTTGGTGGACTGCTTCAATGACCAGCGTCTTTTTTAACCCCTTCCCGCAGAATGTCATATATAAACGCCGGGTTGTGCAGTGCGTTCGCGCATCCCGGCGTTTATAAATGACATTCAGTTAACCCGGCGATGCGCAGCATCGCACGAGTTAACTGGCAGAAGTCCCGCTGTTTCCAGCAGGGGACATCTTCTGCTTCACCCCCAGGACCATCCATTGATGGTCCTGGTCAGCGATCACTGTGATTGGTCCCTGTGGACCAATCACAGTGATCTGGGGTGAAAGTTCAGATCCCCCGCACTGCCCGCCCATGGAAGTCGGGCAGAACGGGGGACGATGGCTGCGGGGGCTCGCGGGGACCTGCGGCATAGGGGGGAACATCAGGGGACCGGCGGCCTTACCTGGCGGGACCGAGGAGCAGCGGCAGGACCGGCCACGTGGACAAGCAGCGACGGGACCGGCAGGTAAGTATATGGTCCTCAGAAGCAGCAGTGAAGATCTTCACTGCTGCTTCTAGGAGTCTGAAAACTACAACTCCCAGCATGCCTAGACAGCCTTTGGCTGTCTGGGCATGCTGGGAGTTGTAGTTTTGCAACATCTGGAGGGCCCCAGTTTGGAGACCATTGTATAATGGTCTCCAATCTGTGCTCTTCCAGCTGTTGCAAAACTACAACTCCCAGTATGCACTGACTGTCCAGGCATGCTGGGAGTTTTAGTTCAGCAACATCTAGCCCTTCAGATGTTGCCGAACTACAACTCCCAGCATGCCCTTCAGCTGTCTGGGCATGCTGGGAGTTGTAGTTTTGCAACAACTGGAGACACACTGGTTGGGAAACATTGTCTGTTTCTAACTCAGTGTTTCCTAACCTGTGTGCCTCCAGCTATTGCAAAACTATAACTCCCAGCATGCACTAACAGACCATGCATGCTGGGAGTTGTGGTTTTGCAACAGCTGGTGCACCCCCCCCCCCCCCCCCCTGTGAATGTACAGGGTACATTCACATGGGCGAGGCCTTTACAGTGGGTTTCTCGCATCTTGAGATGCAGCAAATTTTGCGCCGGGAAACTCGCTGTAATCCCCCGCGCATGTGACTGTACCCTAAAAACACTACACTACACTACACTAACACAAAATAAAATTAAAAGTTAAAAACACTACATATACACATACCCCTACACAGCCCCCCTCCCCCAATAAGAACGTCTGGTACGCCACTGTTTCAAAAGCAGAGCCTCCAGCTGTTGAAAAACAACAACTCCCAGTATTGCCGGACAGCCGTTGACTGTCCACGCATGCTGGGAGTTTTGCAACAGCTGGAGGCACCCTTTTTGGGAATCACTGGCGTAGAATACCCCTATGTCCACCCCTATGCAAATCCCTAATTTAGGCCACAAATGCCCACGGCGCTCTCACTTTGGAGCCCTGTCGTATTTCAAGGCAACAGTTTAGGGCGACATATGGGGTATCGCCGTACTCGGGAGAAATTGCGTTACAAGGTTTGGGGGGCTTTTTCTTCTTTAACCCTTCATGAAAAGGAAATGTTGGGGTCTACACCAGAATGTTAGTGTAAAAATTTTTGATTTTTTACACTAACATGCTGATGTTGCCCTATACATTTTCAGAAGAGGTAAAAGGGAAAAAAGCCCCCCAAAATTTGTAACGCAATTTCTCCTGACTACAGAGATACCCCATATGTGAGCGCAAAGTGCTCTGGGGGCGCACAACAAGGCCCAGAAGGGAGAGCGCACCATGTACATTTGAGGTGATTTGCACAGGGGTGGCTGATTGTTACAGCGGTTTTGACAAACGCAAAAAAAACAAAACCCCACATGTGACCCCATTTCGGAAACGACACCCCTCACGAAATGTAATGAGGGGTGCAGTGAGAATTTACCCCCCCCCCACAGGTGTCTGACGGATCTTTGGAACAGTGGTCCGTGAAAATGAAAACTTGTACAGCCCACTGTTACAAAGATCTGTCAGACACCAGTGGGGGGCAAATGCTCACTGTACCCCTTGTTACGTTCCTCAAGGGGTCTCGTTTCCAAAATGGTATGCCATGTGTTTTTTTTTTGCTGTTCTGGCACCAGAGGGGCTTCCTAAATGCGATATGCCCCCCGAGCAAAATTTGCTCTCAAAAAGCCAAATATGGCTCCTTCTCTTCTGAGCATTGTAGTTTGCCCATAGTGCACTTCAGTTCAACTTATGGTGTACCTCCATAATCAGAAGAGAAGGGGTTACAAATATTGGGGAGTATTTCCTGCTATTAACCCTTGCAAAAATGTGAAATTTGGGGGGAAACACACATTTTAGTGGAAAAATTATATATATTTTTTTTACATATGCAAAAGTCGTGAAACACCTGTGGGGTAATAAGGCTCACTTTATTCCTTATTACAATCCTCAAGGGGTCTAGTTTCCAAAATGGTATGCCATGTGTTTTTTTTTTTTTTTTTGCTGTTCTGGCACCATAGGGGCTTCCTAAATGCGACATGCCCCCCGAGCAAAATTTGCTCTCAAAAAGCCAAATATGACTCCTTCTCTTCTGAGCATTGTAGTTCGCCCATAGTGCACTTCAGGTCAACTTATGGGGTACCTCCATACTCAGAAGAGAAGGGGTTACAAATATTAGGGGGTATTTCCTGCTATTAACCCTTGGAAAAATGTGAAATTTGGGGGGAAACACACATTTTAGTGAAAAATCTAAAAAAAAATTTACATATGCAAAAGTCGTGAAACACCTGTGGGGTATTAAGGCTCACCTTATTCCTTGTTATGTTCCTCAAGGGGTCTAGTTTCCAAAATGGTATGCCATGTGAGGGTTTTTTGCTGTTCTGGCACCATAGGGGCTTCCTAAATGCAACATGCCCCCCAAAAACCATTTCAGAAAAACTTACCCTCCAAAATTCCCTTATCGCTCTTTCCCTTCTGAGCCCTCTACTGCGCCCGCCGAACACTTTACATAGACATATGAGGTATGTGCTTACTCGAGAGAAATCGGGCTACAAATATAAGTATACATTTTCTCCTTTTACCCCTTGTAAAAATTCAAAAATTGGGTCTACAAGAACATGCGAGTGTAAAAAATTAAGATTGTGAATTTTCTCCTTCACTTTGCTTCTATTCCTGTGAAACACCTAAAGGGTTAAAATGATGACTGAATGTCATTTTGAATACTTTGGGGGGTGCAGTTTTTATAATGGGTCTTTTGTGGGGTATTTCTAATATGAAGACCCTTCAAATCCACTTCAAACCTGAACTGGTCCCTGAAAAATAGTGAGTTTGAAAATTTTGTGAAAAATTGGAAAATTGCTGCTGAACTTTGAAGCCCTCTGGTGTCTTCCAAAAGTAAAAACTCGTCACTTTTATGATGCAGACTTAAAGTAGACATATTGTATATGTGAATAAAAAATTTTTTTTATTTGTAATATACATTTTCCTTGCAAGCAGAGAGCTTCAAAGTTAGAAAAATGCAAAATTTTCAAATTTTTCATCAAATTTTAGGATTTTTCACAAGGAAAGGATGCAAGTTACCACAAAAATTTACCACCATGTTAAAGTAGAATATGTCACGAAAAAACATTCTCGGAATCAGAATGATAACTAAAAGCATTCCAGAGTTATTAATGTTTAAAGTGACAGTGGTCAGATGTGCAAAAAACGCTCTGGTCCTTAAGGCCAAAATGGGCTTGGTCCTGAAGGGGTTAAACCTGTTTAATGTTAATGAGAGTGTTTTTTTGGAATAAATTTTTTTGAAACGTGTTTTTTTTTTAATTACTTGAAAGGCTTAGTAGTGGAAGCTGTCTAATAGACGGAATCCATTACTAAGCCTATGCTTAGTGTTAGCCCCCAACACAGCTAGCGCTAACCTCCAATTATTACCCCAGTACCCACCGCCACAGGGGTACCGGGAAGAGCCGGTGCCAATAGGCCCGGAGCATCAAATATGGCGCTCCTGGGCCTAGGCGGTAACGGGCTGGCATTAATTAGGCTGGGGAGGGCCAGTAACAATGGTCCTCGCCCACCCTGGTATCATCAGGCTGTTGCTGCTTGGTTGGTATTTGGCTGAAAATAAAAATAGGGGGAACCCTATGCGTTTTTTTTTTAATAATTATTCATGCAAAACAAAGATAAGGTTCCCCCTATTTTTATCCAAATACCAACCAAGCAGCAACAGCCTGATGTTACCAGGGTGGGCAAGGACCATTGTTATTGGCCCTCCCAAGCCTAAATAACACCAGCCTGTTACCGCCTAGGCCCAGGAGCGCCATATTTGAGGCTCTGGGCCTGGTGGTACCGCCTCCTCCCAGCACCCCTGTGGTGGTGGGTACCGGGGAAATAATTGGGGGTTAGCGCTAGCTGTTTTGGGGGCTAATGCTAAGCCTCAGCTTAATAATGGACTCTGTCTATAATACTGCTTCCACTACTAAGCCTGCCAAGTATATTTAAAAAAAAACATCACATTTAAAAAAAATGTATTCCAAAAAAACACTCCCCCAAAAGTCCTCATTAACCATTTTATTAACATTAAACCAAAAAAATGCTAATCACTGCACTCCCCTGAATCTAAAGTAATCCACAAGATACACGGATCTAAAATGAGAAGACAAAAAATGAGTTAGTACATTTAGAGGAAAAAAAAAAGTGGTAAAAAGGGTAAAAAAAAAACATACATACCGTATATACTCGAGTATAAGCCGAGTTTTTCAGCACGATTTTTCGTGCTGAAAACACCCCCCTCGGCTTATATTCGAGTGACCTCTCCGCCCTCAGTGGTCTTCAGCCTGCGGACCTCCAGATGTTTCAAAACTACAACTCCCAGTAAGCCAGGGCAGCCATCGGCTGTCCGGGCGTGCTGGGAGTTGTAGTTTTGAAACCTCTGAAGGTCCGCAGGTTAAAGACCACTGCGGCCTTTAACATCATCCAGCCCCCCCTCTCACCCCCTTTAGTTCTGTACTCACCTCCGCTCGGCGGGACGGTGCTCCGCTGGTCCGGTGCTGCAGGACTGTGCGGTGGGAGGTCGTCCGGTGGGATAGTGGTTCCGGGCTGCCATCTCAAGGCAAGGCAACGCCTCTATTTCGGGCCCGAAGCGCGGAGAAGAGGCCCCCCCGGTGAAGATGGCAGCCCGGAACCACTATCCCACCGGACGACCTCCCCACCGGACAGT
Source organism: Hyla sarda (assembly GCF_029499605.1). NCBI lineage: Eukaryota > Metazoa > Chordata > Amphibia > Anura > Hylidae > Hyla > Hyla sarda. Next base: position 468,834,340 of record NC_079190.1, read on the forward strand.
ACTGCAGCACCGGACCAGCGGAGCACCGTCCCGCCGAGCGGATGTGAGTACAGAACTAAAGGGGGTGAGAGGGGGGGCTAGATGATATTGAAGGCCGCAGTGGTCTTCAACCTGCGGACCTCCAGAGGTTTCAAAACTACAACTCCCAGCAAGCCCGGACAGCCGATGTCTGCCCGGGCTTGCTGGGAGTTGTTGTTTTGAAACCTCTGGAGGTCCGCAGAAGACCACTGTATCAGACATTGACAAGCGGTTATGATGAAGGTGGGGGGGGGCTGATGACAAGGGGATGATGACAAGGGGATGATAAAGGGGGGGGTGTGGGATGATGACAAGGGGATGATGAAGGGGGGTGTGGGATTATGAAAAGGGGATGATGAAGGGAGTGGGGATGATGACAAGGGGATGATGACAAGGGGATGATGAAGGGGGGTGTGGGATTATGACACGGGGATGATGAAGGGGGTGGGGATGATGACAAGGGGATGATGACAAGGGGATGATGAAGGGGGGTGTGGGATTATGACAAGGGGATGATGAAGGGAGTGGGGATGACGACAAGGGGATGAGGACAAGGGGATGATGAAGGGGGTGTGTGGGATTATGACAAGGGGATGATGAAGGGGGTGGGGATTATGAAAAGGGGATGATGACAAGGGAATGATGAAGGGGGTGGGGATGATGACAAGGGGATGATTACAAGGGGATCGGCTGTCCGGGCTTGCTGGGAGTTGTAGTTTTGAAACCTCTGAAGGTCCGCAGGTTAAAGACCACTGCGGCCTTTAACATCATCCAGCCCCCCCTCTCACCCCCTTTAGTTCTGTACTCACCTCCGCTCGGCGGGACGGTGCTTCGCTGGTCCGGTGCTGCAGGACTGTGCGGTGGGAGGTCGTCCGGTGGGATAGTGGTTCCGGGCTGCCATCTCAAGGCAAGGCAACGCCTCTATTTCGGGCCCGAAGCGCGGAGAAGAGGCCCCCCCGGTGAAGATGGCAGCCCGGAACCACTATCCCACCGGACGACCTCCCCACCGGACAGTACTGCAGCACCGGACCAGCGGAGCACCGTCCCGCCGAGCGGATGTGAGTACAGAACTAAAGGGGGTGAGAGGGGGGGCTAGATGATATTGAAGGCCGCAGTAGTCTTCAACCTGCGGACCTCCAGAGGTTTCAAAACTACAACTCCCAGCAAGCCCGGACAGCCGATGGCTGCCCGGGCTTGCTGGGAGTTGTAGTTTTGAAACCTCTGGAGGTCCGCAGAAGACCACTGTATCAGACATTGACAAGCGGTTATGATGAAGGTGGGGGGGGGCTGATGACAAGGGGATGATGACAAGGGGATGATAAAGGGGGGGGTGTGGGATGATGACAAGGGGATGATGAAGGGGGGTGTGGGATTATGAAAAGGGGATGATGAAGGGAGTGGGGATGATGACAAGGGGATGATGACAAGGGGATGATGAAGGGGGGTGTGGGATTATGACACGGGGATGATGAAGGGGGTGGGGATGATGACAAGGGGATGATGACAAGGGGATGATGAAGGGGGGTGTGGGATTATGACAAGGGGATGATGAAGGGAGTGGGGATGACGACAAGGGGATGAGGACAAGGGGATGATGAAGGGGGTGTGTGGGATTATGACAAGGGGATGATGAAGGGGGTGGGGATTATGAAAAGGGGATGATGACAAGGGGATGATGAAGGGGGTGGGGATGATGACAAGGGGATGATTACAAGGGGATCGGCTGTCCGGGCTTGCTGGGAGTTGTAGTTTTGAAACCTCTGAAGGTCCGCAGGTTGAAGACCACTGCGGCCTTCGACATCATCCAGCCCCCCCTCTCACCCCCTTTAGTTCTGTACTCACCTCCGCTCGGCGGGACGGTGCTCCGCTGGTCCGGTGCTGCAGGACTGTGCAGTGGGAGGTCGTCCGGTGGGATAGTGGTTCCGGGCTGACATCTTCACCGTGGGGGCCTCTTCTCTGCGCTTCGGGCCCGGAATAGTCACATTGCCTTGACGACAACGCAGGGGGACGTTCATTACCAACGTCCGTCTGCGTCGTCATCAAGGCAACGCCTCTATTTCGGGCCCGAAGCGCGGAGAAGAGGCCCCCCCCCCGGTGAAGATGGCAGCCCGGAACCACTATCCCACCGGACGACCTCCCCACCGGACAGTTCTGCAGCACCGGACCAGCGGAGCACCGTCCCGCCGAGCGGATGTGAGTACAGAACTAAAGGGGGTGAGAGGGGGGGCTAGATGATATTGAAGGCCGCAGTGGTCTTCAACCTGCGGACCTCCTGAGGTTTCAAAACTACAACTCCCAGCAAGCCCGGACAGCCGATGGCTGCCCGGGCTTGCGGGGAGTTGTAGTTTTGAAACCTCTGGTGGTTCGCATAAGACTACTGTATCAGACATTGACAAGCGGTGATGATGAAGGTGGGGGGGGGGGGCTGATGACAAGGGGATGATGACAAGGGGATGATGAAGGGGGGTGTGTGGGATGATAACAAGGGGATGATGAAGGGGGGGTGGGATTATGACAAGGGGATGATGAAGGGAGTGGGGATGATGACAAGGGGATGATGACAAGGGGATGATGTTTTGGGGGTGTGGGATTATGACAAGGGGATGATGAAGGGAGTGGGGATGACGACAAGGGGATGAGGACAAGGGGATGATGAAGGGGGGGTGTGGGATTATGACAAGGGGATTATGAAGGGGGGTGGGGATTATGAAAAGGGGATGATGACAAGGGGATGATGAAGGGGGTGGGGATGATGACAAGGGGATGATGAAGGGGGGTGTGTGGGATGATGACAAGGGGATGATGAAGGGGGGGTGTGGGATGATGACAAGGGGATGATGAAGGGGGGGTGATGACAGGCGGTGATGATGAAGGGGGGGATGATGACAGGCGGTGATGATGAAGGGGGAATGATGACAGGCGGTGATGATAAAGGGGGGATGATGACAGGCGGTGATGATGAAGGGGGGATGATGACAGGGTGATGATGAAGGGGGGATGATGACAGGCGGTGATGATGAAGGGGGGATGATGACAGGTGGATGATGAAGGGGGTGTTAATGACGGGGGTCTGGATGATGACAGGGGGGATGATGTATTTCCCACCCTAGGCTTATACTTGAGTCAATAACTTTTCCTGGGATTTTGGGGTGAAATTAGGGGCCTCGGCTTATATTCGGGTCGGCTTATACTCGAGTACATACGAGAGATATATATATATATATATATATATATATATATATATATATTATATATATTTATATATATATATATATATATATATAATATATATATATAATATATATATATATATATATATATATATATATATATATAGATAAAAAATGTCAAAGCTGCAAAATTGTGTTCTGTGGTCATTTATTGGTTTTTGCTTATGTGTGCAAAAAAAAAAATGGTATTCAAAAGTGATTTATTGGTTTTTGCTTATGTAAGCCAAATTTATCAACCCCCTGTGGTAGTTTAATAATGTGTCACACAAAGCAAAACCAAAAGCAAGAAAAAAATGCCAACAGAACTCGATTACCAAAGCAACAATGATAAATGTCCCCGAATATGTCTACTTTATGTTTGCATCGTAAAGTTTTCATGTTTTTATTTTTTTTTTAAGACATTAGAGGGCTTCAAAGTATAGCAGCATTTTTTCAAACTTTTCATGAAAAATAAAAAATCAGAATTTTTCAGGGACCAGTTAAGTCTGAAGTGGATTTGAGGGGCCTTTCTGTGAGAAATATACCACAAATGACCCCATTGTAGAAACTGCACCCCTCAAAGTATTCAAATGCCATTAAGAAAGTTTGTTAACCCTTTAGGTGTTTCACAGGAACAGCAGCAAAGTGGAGGAGAAAAATTAAGATTTCCATTTTTTATACTAACATGTTCATGTGGCCCAATTTTTTTTTACATTTTTGTAAGGGTTCTTAGGAGAAAAAGTCCCACAAAATTTGTAGCCCAACTTCTCTTGAGTATGGAAATACCTCATATATTGACGCAAAGTGCTCTGTGGGCCCACAACATGGCTCAAAAGGGAAAGAGCAACTGTGGGATTTTAGAGGGTGAATATTGCTGAAATGGTTTTTGGGGGGCATGTTGCATTTAGCACGCCCCCATGGTGTCAGAACAGCAAAAAAAAACACATGGCACACTATTTGGGAAACGACACCCCTCCAGGAACGTAACAAGGGGTACAGCGAACCTTAACACCTCACGTGAAAAATGAGATTTTTATATCCCTTGTTATGTTCCATGAGGGATGCAGTTTCCAAAATGGGGTCACATGTGGGTATTTTTTTTGTGTGTTTATGTCAGAACCGTTGCAACTATCAGCCACCTCTGTGCAAATCACCAATTTAGGCCTCAAATGTACATATTGCGCTCTCACTCCTGAGCCTTGTTGTGCATCCGCAGAGCATTGTACGCCCACATATGGGGTATTTCCGTACAAATTTTGGGGGTCTTTTTTGAAAATAAAAAGTATGGGACAACACCAGCATGTTAGTGTAAAAAAACATACTGGTGTAGACCCCAACTTTTCCATTTCATAAGGGGTAAAATTAGAAAAAGCCCCCAAAATATGTAACGCAATTTCTCCCGAGTACGGAAATACCCCATATGTGTCCCTAAACCGTTTCCTTGAAATATGACAGGGCTCCAAAGTGAGAGAGCGCAATGCGCATTTGAGGACTAAATTAGAGATTTGCATAGGGGAGGACCCAGATGCAAGCATTACAATTGACTCTGCTACCATAAATACCCTACAGCAGTGTTTCCAAAACAGGGTGCCTCCAGCTGTGGCAAAACTCCCAGCATGCCTGGACAGTCAATGGCTGTCCGGCAATGCTGGAAGTTGTTGTTTTGCAACAGTCGGAGGCTCCTTTTTGCAAACAGTGCCGTACCAGACGTTTTAAATTTTTATGGGGGTCAAACCTCCAGCTGTTGCAAAACTTCAACTCTCAACATGGACTCAGAGACCGTGCATGCTGGGAGTTGTAATTTTGCCACAGCTGGAGGCCCACCGGTGAGGACAGCCGTGTTAGGTAGGGAACAGATAAACTCAGTGCTTCCCCACCAGGGTGCCTCCAGCTGTTACAAAACGAACACTCCCAGCATAAACGGTCTGTCAGTGCATGCTGGGAGTTGTAGTTTTGCAACAGCTGGAGGCACACTGGTGGGGAAACACTGAGTTAGGTTCTGTTACCTAACTGTGTTTCGTCACCAGTGTGCTTCTTGCTGTGGCAAAACTACAACTCCCAGCATGCACTGATGGCCAAAGGACATGCTGGGAGTTGTAGTTATGCAACAGCTTGAGGCACGTGTGGTGCCTGTTTATAGGTCCCCATAGCCATAGCCAGAGTCCCTAGGACGTCGGGGTCCTTTTGTATAGTCCGGGCTTGCTGGGAGTTGTAGTTTTGAAACCTCTGGAGGTCCGAAGGGTTGAAGACCACTGCGGCCTTCAACATCATCCAGCCCCCCCTCTCACCCCCTTTAGTTCTGTACTCACCTCCGCTCGGCGGGACGGTACTCCGCTGGTCCGGTGCTGCAGGACTGTCCGGTGTGGAGGTCGTCCGGTGGGATAGTGGTTCCGGGCTGCCATCTTCACCGGGGGGGCCTCTTCTTCGCGCTTCGGGCTCAGAATAGTCACGTTGCCTTGACGACAACGCAGGGGGATGTTCATTACCAACGTCCGTCTGCGTCGTCGTCAAGGCAACGCCTCTATTTCGGGCTCGAAGCGCGGAGAAGAGGCCCCCCGGTGAAGATGGCAGATGTATAAACGATAACTTCCAGCATGGCAAGTCAGCAGTTTGCTGTTTGTGCATGCTGGGAGTTGTAGTTTTGCAACATCTGGAGGGCCACAGTTTAGAGATCACTGCACAGTGATCTCCAAACTGTGGCCCTCCAGATGTTGCAAAACTACAAATCCCAGCATGCCCTGACAGCCAACAGCTGTCTGGGCATGCTGGGAGTTGTAGTTTAGCAACATAAGGAGGCTTACGGTTTACAGAAATCACTGCATGGTGACAATCAGATGTCCAAAACAGCTGATGTCCCCTAGACAGGAGCACTAGGATGGGTATGGGGGGGTTATAGGGGTCTGTTTGATGTTTTATTTCACACAGAGCTCACACAGCTCCAATCTCCTCACAGATCTCCCTACACTGAGGAGATCGGAGCTGTGAAAGGCAGTTTTTTTCAACTGCCTCTGCTGTGATTGGTCAATCTGGATTGATTGACCAATCACAACAATCAGGGGGCCAGGCCATCCATGAGGTGACCCGCGGACGATGTCTGTGATGATCAGCTGTCTATGAAAGCTGAAGTCACTTCAATGTCACAGCATGTTTCCATGTTTACATGCTGTGACAGTTTAGCTTCAGGACGAGCCGGCTCATCTAACGCGGCAAGTACTCGCTGATTAGGACGATCAATTAATACTGATCGGTAATATGGACAATCTACTTCTCTGGTCTGCCAACGTTACAAAATGTGGGCTCAAAACTGAGCAAAAAAGCCCCCAGACTACGGATATTCATGGTGCGGCATAGTATGTTTTTAATACTTTTTTTATTTCTGAGGACGGTGGATGGGTTTTTGCGGGATAGTTGGAGTGCAGCTATTTAGTGCCAGGCAGGCTAGTTAGGGTGTCACCAGATGCGGTACCCCCCCTGTCACTCTCTAGCAATGCTACTGGTAATAAAGGGTAGATAAAGAACTTCAGCTATTTACATAAGGGAAAACTTTTCTGCTTTAACCCCTTAAGGATCGAGGTCATTTTGGCCTTAAGGACCAGAGCATTTTTTGCACATCTGACCACTGTCACTTTAAGCATTACTAACTCTGGGATGCTTTTACTTATGAAGTTGATTCCGAGATAGTTTTTTCGTGACATATTCTACTTTATCATAGTGGTAAGTTTTCGTCAATACTTGCATCATTTCTTGGTAAAAAATTCAAAAATTTTAAAATTTTGCTTTTTTTTTAACCTTGAAGCTCTCTGCTTGTGAGGAAAATAGACATACCAAATAAATTATATGTTGATTCACATATACAATCTCTTCATGTTTGCATCATAAAGTTGACATGTTTTTTTTTTACTTTTGGAAGACATCAGTGGGCTTCAAAGTTCAGCAGCAATTTTCAAATTTTTCTCAAAATTTTCAAAATCTGAATTTTTCAGGGACCAGTTCAGATTTGAAGTGGATTTGAGGGGTCTTCATATTAGAAATACCCCATAAATTACCCCATTATAAAAACTGCACCCATCAAAGTATACAAAATTATATTCAGAATGTTTGTTAACCCTTTAGGTGTTTAACAGGAATAGCAGTAAGTTTAAGGAGAAAATTGAAGACCCAGTATTTACACCCCACTGATGTTTGACAGCTCTTTGGAACTGTAAGCTGTGCAAATGAAAAATTACATTTTTCATCTTCAAGGACCACTGTTCCAAAAATCTGTCAGACACCTGTGGGGCGTAAATGCTCACTGTACCCCTTATTACATTACTTGAGGGGTGTAGTTTCCAAAATGGGGTCACATGTGGGAGGGGTCCATTGTTCTGGCTCTATGGGGGCTTTGTAAACACACGTGGCCTTCAATTCCGGACAAAATTTATCTTCAAAAGCCCAATGGTGCTCCTTCTCTTCTGAGCATTGTAGTTCACCCGCAGAGCACTTTACATCCACATATGGGGTATGTTCTTACTCAGAAGAAATGGGGTTACAAATTTTGGGGGGCTTTTTCATATTTTCCCTTGTGAAAATGAAAAATTTAGGTTAACACCAGCATATTATGTTTAGTTTTTTTTTTCTCATTTTCCCATCCAAATTTAATGAAAAATTTTCAAACACCTGTGGGGTGTTAAGGCTCACTGTACCCCTTGTTACGTTCCGTGAGGGGTGTAGTTTCCAAAATGAGCCGCTGTAAAATCAGCCACCCCTGTGCAAATCACCAAATTAGACCTCAAATGTACATAGTGCGCTCTCACTCCTGAGCCCTGCTGTGCGTCCGCAGAGAATTTTACGCCCACATATGGGGTATTTCCATGCTCAGGAGAAATTGCGTTACAAATTTTGGGGGTCTTTTTTTCCTTTACCTGCTTGTGAAAATAAAAAGTAGGGGGCAACGCCAGCATGTTAGTGTAAACATTTTTATTTTTTTACATTAACAGGCTGGTGTAACCCCCAACTTTTCCTGTTCATAAGGGGTAAAAGGAGAAAAAGCCCCCCAAAATTTGTAGTGCAATTTCTCCAGAGTACGGAAATACCCCTTATGTGGCCCTAAACTGTTTCCTTGAAATACGACTGGGCCCCGAAATGAGACAGCGCCTTGCGCATTTGAGGACTACATTAGGGATTGCATAGGAGTGGACATAGTGGTATTCTACGCCAGTGATTCCAAACAGGGTGCCTCCAGCTGTTGCTAAACTCCCAGCATGCCTGGACAGTGAGCGGCTGTCCGGAAATGCTGGGAGTTGTTGTTTTGCAGCAGCTGGAGGATCTGTTTTGGAAACACGGCCATACGATACGTTTCTCATTTTTATTGGGGGGGGGGGGAGACAGTGTAAGGGGGTGTATATGTAGTGTTTTACCCTTTATTATGTAGTGTAGTGTTTTTAGGGTACATTCGCACTGGCGGAGGTTTACGTTGAGTTGCCCACTAGGAGTTTGGGCTGTGGCGAAAAATTTGCCGCAGCTCAAACTTGAAGCAGAAAACTCACTGTAAACTCGCCCATGTGAATGTACCCTGTACATTCACATTGGGAGTTAAACCTCCAGCTGTTTCAAAACTACAACTCCCAGCATGCACTGACAGACCATGCATGCTGGTAGATGTACTTTAGCAATAGCTGGAGGCACACTGGTTGGAAAACCTTCAGTTAGGTTCTGTGACCTGACTCAGTACTTTCCAAACAGTGTGCCTCCAGCTTTTGCAAGACTACAATTCCCAGCATGTACTGATCGCCGAAGGGCATGCTGGGAGACGTAGTTATGCAACAGCTGGAGGTACGCAACTACAACTCCCAGCTTGCCGAGACAGCTGTTTGCTGTTTGGGCATGCTGGCATTTGTAGTTTTGCAACAGCTGGAGGGTCACAGTTTAAGAGATCGCTGTACAGTGATCTCCAAACTGTGGCCCTCCAGATGTTGCAAAACTACATATCCCAGCATGCCCAGACAGCAAACTGCTGTGTAGGCATGCTAGGAGTTGTAGTTTTGATACTTCTGGAGGGCTCCAGTTTAGAGACCACTGTATAGTGGTCTCAGACTGTAGACCTCCAGATGTTGCCAGGCAACTCACCAGCTTCCGTAGGATCCAAGGAGCCGCATCGTCGTTCTCCTCTTCTGCCGCCGATCACCCCCATCGATCACCGCCTTCTACCGCCGCCCATGAGTAATTAAACTTCGGCGGCGGTCCCTGTCAGTTTCCCCATTCTGCCCTGTCTACTGTGGGTGGGCAGAACAGGGAAACCGAAAGTTAACCCCCCCGCCCCCAATTTGCTATTGGTCGTCGCTTCTTGATGACCAATAGTAGGGATAGGAGGGGTGGCACCCATGCCACCTCACTCCTATCCCTTCAGGGGGATCGTGGATGTCTCGGACAACCGATATCCCCCTTATATTCCGGGTCACCATAGACCCATATGACCCGGAATTGATGACATGTTGCACGGGATGCCTGCTGAATGATTTCAGGAGGCATACCAGTCCAGTCCCCAACCGGTGCGCGGCGGGGACCTGAATTCCCACGGGCGTATGTATACGCTCTGGATACTTAACGATAATAAAAAACAGGGTGTATCCATACGCCCTGGGTCCTTAAGGAGTTAAGAGGTTAATAATAATAATAGTAATAAAAATAATGATACTGTTTCTACCATATCCACTTATCCAGAGATATTATGCTAAAGTTATATTGTCATCCTCCATTCCTGGGAATCCACCTCTCCCCTTCTACAGATCTCTGATTCCTTAATCATCCAATAGGGGGGCTTGTTTTCCCACTTATGTGCAAAATGTATCTCTAGGTGGACAATATCTTCTGTCTCTATTACAAGCTGTATGTCCAATATGGGAAATGTGCCTTGAATTATGCAGCTCCTCGCTCACTTGTTAATGTATCAAGTGACCCAGAGCCCACCACGTGGAGGTGGCTGCATTTCGGGCTCCTCCCCACCCCCACCCCCAACCATATGCAGACCTTGTGTGACCCAATCAGCATCTTGTTAAACTGGTTCACATTGATCGTCAATGGCCTTTGCTGTAATACTTCTTAGCTTTGTATGTAGGAAGTAAAATGGCATCTTGAATGTGGTCATCATGCCGGTTACTGTCCATTTGGCCATGGCCCATGCTCCAACCCACACATTGGATACATAATTGGACCACTTCAGTTTGCTTTTAGCATATTGCCAAGTCCGCTGCAGCCAAGACACTTTGGGCTCCGAGGCATCTTCAGAGGTTGTTGGTAAATCCATCTGGTTATCCGCCATGGTGACTGTCACATGATCGCTGTGCCTGGATTCATGTGGGTCTGAATTGTCACCTAAAGCCATGTCAATAGCCACATCTGCTCGCTGACCACGGTGCTTAATCTTCTTCCCAGGTATTTTATGGATCTCATAATATGGTGGAGTGACCTTATAATGATATAGGTTAGTATACCGCCAAAGGAAACTCGTCACGTAATGTATGAGACACACGACAGGCACCGATAGAACTGGGATATCTGCAAAATAGCGACAGGATACAATATATTAGACCTATATTCATTCATTTATTTATGTATATATATATATATATATATATATATATGTAAATACATATGTTCATATATATGTATATATATATATATATATGTGTGTATATATATATATATACATATATATATATATACTTTTTTTGTTAAAACTGTAATTTATACAGCAAACTATAAATATTTTATAGGCTATATGCTAGAAGATTAGATGTCATGGATCACTGTATTGTCACTGTATGAAGCTTTTTTTAAACTTGTGTGTGACTAAAACATTGTTATTATAATTATATTACTACTATTATTATATTATTTCACTAATATCAGAGTAGCTTCCCATGTTTTCTTTTAGAAGGCAAAATACTTAAAGCATTGATTCACAAACTGAAATCATTTATCTCACAGGAATAAACATTTGCTCAATTGCTGTAAGAGACTTAAAGGAGTACTCTGCCTCTAGACATCTTATCCCCTATCCAAAGGATAGGGGATAAGATGTCTGATTGCAGGGGTCCCGCAGCTGGTACCTCAGCGATCTCTGTGCAGCACCCAGCGTTCATTCAGCATTCGACAGGGTCGCAACTTCATGGCCACGCCCCTCGTGAGGTCACACCACAACCTACCCATAGACTTACATTGAGGGGGTGTGGCCCTAATGTCACAACCCCCGCCGCCCGCTCCAAGCGTTTGGAACAAAAAGTGCCGAACGCTGGGGAAGCCCCCCTTTAAAGCCACCCAGGATAGACTGTACAAGAGAACATCAGTAACTTTACTGCACTCTACTATATTAACTTTACACTAATACATTCATGTTAAATCCATTTATAAACTGAAATTTTGGAAGTTTTCATTATTCCTACCTCTTAGCTTCATGGTCACCGTCCTTACAGGATCCTTTTGCCTAAATAGACAAAATTCTCTTCAATTTGCAAAATAAGCGCAGGTCTAGTAGGAGAACGTGTTCACCCGCCGAACCGAGGAAATAAGTGTTAGGGATTGGATTCTACCCTGGAGAAAGTCTCTTTGATGTGTGATGTCACAGCAGATGACATCACGTGTATGTGTATCCATTGTAATGGCTGTACTGTACTTTACTTACACTATGTACAGTTATATACTGGGGGTTTACAAAGGATTTGACGATTACAGTTTTAACCCCTTCAGGGTCACAGCCCTTTTTGGTCTTGAGGACAAAGGAAATTTTCATTTTTACATTTTCATTTTTTCCTCCTCCCCTTCTAAGAGCCATAAATCTTTTAATTTTCCACCCAAAGACCAATATGAGTTGTTGTTTATTTTGCGACCAACTGTACTTTGTAATGTACGGTAACATAAAATGTACGGTACTATAAAAAAATATATATATATTATTTACGGCTGGAAATTGAAAAGAAAACCACAATTTGGCAACTTTTGAGGGTTTTCGTTTTTATTCACTGACATGTTCTTTTTATACTGCGGGTCAATGCTTGGGTAAACGCTTTACTCTTTTTGTACTGCTTCAAAAAAATATCTAACTTTTTGAACAATATAAGTATGTTTTAAACTGTATGAGGGCTAATTGTTTGCTGTATACGGAAAAATAAAAAAAAAGTTATAGAGGTCAGAAGAGGACAATTTTAAACGTACTAATTTTGGTGTAAAAGTAATAATTTTTTTTTAACAGAAGTAAAACAAAATCAAACCTTAATAAGCTGTGTATCAATTTAATCGTATGGATCTACAGAATAAATATAAGGTGTCATTTTTACCGAAAAGTGCACTGTGTAGAATCTGAAGCCCCTAAAAAAAAAAAATCAGAATGGAGTTTTTTTTTTTTCCCTAGTTTTGCCGTAGATTTTGTGGTGAAATGATTGATGTCATTACAAAGTACAATAGTTGGCACAAAAAAACAGCCCTTATAGGACTCTGTATGTAGAAAATTGAAAGTGTTATAATTTTAAGAAGGTGAGGAGGAAAAAACTAAGTGCAAAAATGAATAAACCTGTCCTGAAGGGGTTAAAAATATATAAATACCGTATATCCCGGCGTATAAGACGACTTTTTAACCCCAAATTTTCTTCTGAAAAGCCGGGGGTCGTCTTATACGGCGGGTATTGAGGTCCGGGATAGGAAAACTTCTGATTATCTGCCCGGGCCGGCTCCTGTGTGTAGCTGCAGGCGGGGGCCGGCCAGAGCAAGTAAAAACTAATACTGTATACTAAAAACCAGGGTGCCTCCAGCTGTTGTGAAACTACAACTCCCAGCACGGCAAAGTTGGGGGTCGTCTTATACGCCAAGTCATCTTATACGCCGGCATGGTCACTGCACCTGCACTCACATTTAAAGAAGATCTGTAGTGCTTATAACTTATCCCCCATCCTAAGGATAGGGTATAAGTTATAGATCACGGGGGGGGGGGGGGGGGGGGTCCGAGCGATCGGGCCCCCCGCCATCTTCTGTACGGGGCCACAGTTATGTACAGGAAAGGGGGCATTCCGTCCCCGCTTGACGCGGCAGCGGGCACGCCCCTCCATGTATTTCTATGGAAGTCATGGAAGGGCGTGTCATGCGGGAACAGAATGCCCCCTTTCCTGTTCATTGCCACGGCCCCATACAGGAGATCGCGGGGGACCCCAGTGCTCGGACCCCCCCGCGATCTATAACTCATCCCCTATCCTTAGGTTGGGGTATAAGTTATAAGCACTAAAGATCTCCTTTAACCTGTTGGGGACGGAGGGCATACCTATACGCCCTCCGCCCACCACCTTTCTATAATGCGGGGCCACGCCGTGGCCCAGCATCATAGCGGGTCGGGCCAGGCCCCTAACAACAGCCGGGAGCCGAGGCTAATAGCGAGCAGCACTGATCGTGGTTTCGCGCGCTATTAACCCTTTAGATGCAGCGTTCAACTTGATCACTGTCCGAACGCCAAATGACTGCTCAGTGCCTGAGATCCAGGTATGAGCAGTCAAGCGGCAGAATCATTGATCAATGGTTTCCTATGAGAAACCATTGATCAATGTAAAAGATCAGTGTGTGCAGTGTTATAGGTCCCTATGGGAGCTATAACATTGGAAAAAAAAAGTGAAAAAAGCTTGAATCACCCCCCTTTTCCCGTAAAAAAAAAATCCAAAAACTGTGTAAATAAACATATATGGTATCGCCGCATACAGAAATGTCGGAATTATAAAAATATATAGTTAATTAAACCGCACAGTCAATGGTATACGTGCAAAAAATAAGCCATCATATGGAAGAAAAAAAAACTTTTTTAGAAAAAAGTGTGAGGGGAGTGCTACTAAAATATAACTTTTAATATAATAATTTTAAAATACACCACTGAAGTGATTGTGAACCAATACCATCTTAAAAACTGATACACAGGATCCACTCTAGGTTACCACCCGTATGGTGGATTTACCAGTATTCAGAGCGCCACCAATCCGGTGGATTTATATGAATATATACCGTTCTCAGATATATATCGTTCTCTACGCGTTTCTGCCCTAGTCTAGAGCGTCATCAGGAGAACTTCATATATATAGAAAGTCTCAACAATGTGGAAAATGTTTGAGATAAGGAGATAACAATGGCGTCACTCAATATATAAACATAGATAAATGCATGTAGCACCCCTGTACTAAGTGCCACTATGCTGGTGTAATTGATCTGCATGTGGCACCCCGATACTAGGTGCCACTATGCGGGTGTAATTACAGCGGATCCAAAGGAGATAACCTATAAAGAAGATACATAAAGCCAGTCAGACCATATGATCAGGTACAATATAATATCCTTTCATGTATAGGGCTCTCACTCACAGTCCGTGGTCCGTCTCCCAGTACCTAAAGAAAGAATACAACAAATATCCCTGTAAGGAGTTGCTGCGCGGCACCTGCAAAAAAATAGCGGTATCGCCGCCACTCGTTACTCACAGTCCGCTGATGTAACCGCCAATTACAGGATCCCGGAAGGTGCGCAAACCCGCAATGGCGGGGAGCCAGTAAAAGTCCGACCGGCTTCTATGCGCTGCCATGCCGCGATCCTTGGCGTCTGGCGTCATATCCTGGCACCCCAGCGTGACGTCATCCGTCCCCGCCTCTCTCTGACGCCCATAGGGGGCGGGACTAAGTACCGCTCGTCACTTCTGTATTCGGGGCCAGGTATGTTAGAATGTGATTTGCGGCTAGAGGAGTAAATACATTAACTCCTCAGTGACCGGCACCAATTATGATCACATGCTAGAATACTGGACAGCCTAAAATTGGAGCTTATTAGGAGATGCTACCCAAATATATATAAATTCATTGCTACTAAGCACCTCTAAGTGGCCCTATATGGTGGAGAGGTGGGGTTTAATGTTGGAGCCATACGGAATACATCTTTGAGGGGTAGATATTATATTTAGGTTAATAAATAAATAAACATCAGTGGAGAGGACCGGGACGCTAAGGTGCCTAATTTAATAATACAGGCACTGGGTCCCTCAATCTTTGAAAACAACCCGGACAAATCCACTGATGTAATATTCTCAAAGGGATTCCCTAAAGAATGGCTCATCTCCAAACCCCCCTCTCTTTGAACAAAAAGGCAAGGGGTTGTGAGGCCCCTGTTTCAGTTCACTAAAATTCCCAGGGAATGCCCCTATTCTTAAGTGGATATCTGTGAACCTCCAAAACAGACCAGAGTATACAATTAGCCAACTGAGAAAGAATTGTGTTCCTAGCCAACTAAGCAATAATAGATAAATTTAGAAAATTGTATTATAAAGGGGGGAAGATACAGTTAGGTATTGACCTGACAAAGTGGGGATGATACAGTTGGGGAGGCTATCAGGGAATAATGGAGTGGCATTAAAACTGGGCCTAGGGAACCTGATCTTACCCTATGCTAACTGATGCCCTGATCCCTAGGCAGTGTTATCGCCCTAATAAGGGCGGACCCTGCTCTCGTACCTCCTACTTGTCCTGTCACTCCCTTACTAGTTTGGTGACACTAGCTGATAGATCTACTAAGATCTCCACTTACTGCCTACTGGTCACCATAACCAGTATCATCCCCACATGGCCTGACCTATAAAAAGGGAGCAAAACTTAATTGGTCATTGAGACCTATAGGTTCCATCGTACCCATTTCGTATATAAGTCTGCACTCCTTCTGGAGTAAAAGTTTATCAAAATCACCCCCTCTTGGAGATGGATGAATTTGTTCTAATCCAATGAACATAAGATGATCATAGCAGCCACTATGTACGGAATTCATATGGCGAGCCAGGGAGGTATCTCTATTGTTTCTGACATCTCCCAGATGTTCTAACACTCTTTTCTTAAAAGGTCGGAATGTTTTCCCTATGTATCTTTTATGGCATGGACAAATTGCCAAGTAAATTATACCACAAGTGCTACAGTTAATGAAGCTACGAATAGTATGTATTTTACCTGTCCTCTCATTGAGAATTTCTTTAGTTTTTATCATGTTAGGGCACGCCTTACAATGTCCACAGGGAAAGTTACCAATTATAGGTGTTTTATTAAGCCAAGTGCTCCCTTTAGATGGTATAGGGGGGAGATGGCTATGTGTTACTAAATCCCCTATATTCCTACCTCTCCGATATGTGATCTGGGGTTTGTCCGATACTGTGTCCCTCAGATCAGGATCCATCCGTAGAATCCTCCAATGTTTCTCAAGTATTCCTCGTATCATTGGAGAAGCATGATCAAAGGTGGCAATCACACGTGTAGGCTGTATCATCTGGTCTGTCTGTTTGGGGGTCAACAGGTTTTCCCTGGGAGTTTTAAGGGCATTTTGATAAGCTGATCTTAAGATGTAGTCCGGATACCCTCTATTTCTGAATCTCTGTCTGAGATCCATTGCTTCCCTCAGGAAATCCTGTTTGTCAGAACAGTTCCTCCTGAGGCGGAGGTACTGCCCCCTCGGGATACCCCTTTTGAGGGGTCCCGGGTGGCAGCTTTCCCACCTCAGGAGGCTGTTCGTGGACGTCACTTTTCTATGTATGGTGGTCCGCAGTTTACCCTTAGGAGTTTTTTGGATTGAGATGTCCAAGAATGGGATATGTGAGTCATGGTATTCATATGTAAATGCAAGTCCTAGACTATTATGGTTCAGTAATCTCAGGAATTCTTTAAACTCATCAGTGCTGCCCTGCCACAATATAAAAATATCATCTATAAAACGCGCCCAAACTAGGGCACGTTCACTAAAATATTCCCTTTCTTCGACAAAGACTTGGGTGGCCTCCCACCAGCCCAGAGTGAGATTAGCATAACTGGGGGCACTAGGGCTCCCCATTGCGGTCCCTCTGAGCTGGTGGAAGTAAGTCCTGTCGAAGAGAAAATAATTATGTGTGAGTGTGAACCTCAATATTTCCAGCACAAATTCATTGTGTAATCTCATCTGTATGCCCCGTTGGGATAAGTTATGCGAGACTGCTGCTAGTCCAATATCATGCGGGATAGATGAATATAACGACTCCACGTCAATGCTAGCCAGCAACACATCCTGTTCCACCTCTATTCCTTCCATTTTATTAAGGAGATCCATCGTGTCTCTCGTGTATGAAGGGAGGGCTAATACGAATTCTCTAAAAATTTGATCAATATATATCCCGAGATTCTGTCCCAGACCTCCTATGCCCGCCACTATGGGTCTCCCTTTTAGAGGGTTAGTCCCTTTGTGGACCTTTGGGAGGGCATAGAAGGTGGGGACAGTAACGGATTTGGGCAGCAAAAATTGAAATTCCGAGTCACTGATGAGTTTTCGTTCCTTAGCTATAGATAGTATTTTAGTAAGTTCTTTTTTATATTTGGAAGTAGGGTCTCCCGATAATGTTTCATAAGTAAGGCTATCTTTTAATAGTCTATTGCACATATCTATGTATTGTGTACGATCCATGACTATAATGTTACCCCCCTTATCTGCGGCTTTGATGACCAATTTATCATTCTTCTGTAGTTGTTTGATAGCCAACTTCTCTTGATATGAGAAGTTGGTCCGATCCTGAGGTATGGAGGGAAGATTCAGGTCCTCTATATCTCTGATCACCAAATCCAGAAACACATCTATACAGGATGTTTCGCCTGTAGGAGGGAATACTTTACTTTTTAACTTACAGGTAGTAAATGGTCCTTCACCTCTTGATCTATGGTTGTCATCTAATAATGATGCTAGATCTCTTGTGGCTGGTAGATCATTTATACCGATACCTAACTCCAAACATTCCTTTCTGTCTCGTGTTTTAAAGAATTTTTGCCATTTTAGTCTACGCCCAAACAGATGGAGGTCCTTAATCAAATTGAATTGGTCAAATGTGACCGTGGGTACAAATGAGAGACCCTGTGCAAGGACCCCGATTTGTTCCTGGGATAGTTGTTGTTTGGATAGATTCACCACTTGTAATGAGGATCTATCAACTCCTGTATTTAGACTCTGGGTTCTCTGGTTCGGGTGGGGTAAGGATCTCGACTCTGGTCCTTGTATTCCCCCCCTAAAAAATGCCCAGCAGAGGATGAAGGCAAAGAGCCCGTATCCGACCATTCCTGATTGTGGTTAGATTTCTTTTTATAGTTCCCACGTCCACGGGAGTTACCCCGCGTACCTCGCGCGCGGTAGGGTGCTCCTCCTCGTTTACCACGTGCTGGAGCTCTGTCTCCTTCACCAGGCTCGGTATCCGAGGAGGAAATCTCAGTCTCAGTCTCCCGAGGTGTGGGTACTCTGGACAATACGGTGTAAGCTCTATTATCTCTGAATTCCTGTAAGTCCCTGATGAATTGTAAGTGTTTCCTTTCTTTTAATTGATACTGAAAACGTTCCAATATATTTTTGGTATGTGTTTCTTTGTTATTAAATTCTGGGTCGTCCTTAAATCTTAATACAGTATCTCGTTGCTCATTCAATTTAGCTTCTGCTACCGTTAGTCTAGTTTTTTCTTCCTCCAACAATATTTGAATGAATTTCAGCGAGGTGGCTGTAGCTTCAGTTTCCCACTTTTTTAATACTGTTGTTGTTCTAAGTCTGGGTGCCGGTAACACCGGAATTCTCAGACCTCGGGGAACTATGTTATGTCTTAAGTAGTTTTCAAATGTTTGGATTTCCCAGAATGAAACTGCATAATCTTTATAACAAGAGACAAGGTCCCTAAGGGCTACTTTCAGAGAGGGTGTGTATTTAGGCTGTGAGTACATTCACTCCGAAAACACTTCTTTTGCTTCCGTGAGCCAATCTGCCAAATTTGGTGATCCAGTGACCAAACTAGCCATCACATAAACAGATTCCAAAAATTTTGTATGTAGAATGATTTAGCTGACCTACAAGGGGTCATATCATCTCCCAGCATCAGAAATGCAAAAAAAAAACTTTTTTAGAAAAAAGTGTGAGGGGAGTGCTACTAAAATATAACTTTTAATATAATAATTTTAAAATACACCACTGAAGTTATTGTGGACCAATACCATCTTAAAAACTGATACACAGGATCCACTCTAGGTTACCACCCGTATGGTGGATTTACCAGTATTCAGAGCGCCACCAATCCGGTGGATTTATATGAATATATACCGTTCTCAGATATATATCGTTCTCTACGCGTTTCTGCCCTAGTCTAGAGCGTCATCAGGAGAACTTCATATATATAGAAAGTCTCAACAATGTGGAAAATGTGTGAGATAAGGAGATAACAATGGCGTCACTCAATATATAAACATAGATAAATGCATGTAGCACCCCTGTACTAAGTGCCACTATGCTGGTGTAATTGATCTGCATGTGGCACCCCGATACTAGGTGCCACTATGCGGGTGTAATTACAGCGGATCCAAAGGAGATAACCTATAAAGAAGATACATAAAGCCAGTCAGACCATATGATCAGGTACAATATAATATCCTTTCATGTATAGGGCTCTCACTCACAGTCCGTGGTCCGTCTCCCAGTACCTAAAGAAAGAATACAACAAATATCCCTGTAAGGAGTTGCTGCGCGGCACCTGCAAAAAAATAGCGGTATCGCCGCCACTCGTTACTCACAGTCCGCTGATGTAACCGCCAATTACAGGATCCCGGAAGGTGCGCAAACCCGCAATGGCGGGGAGCCAGTAAAAGTCCGACCGGCTTCTATGCGCTGCCTTGCCGCGATCCTTGGCGTCTGGCGTCATATCCTGGCACCCCAGCGTGACGTCATCCGTCCCCGCCTCTCTCTGACGCCCATAGGGGGCGGGACTAAGTACCGCTCGTCACTTCTGTATTCGGGGCCAGGTATGTTAGAATGTGATTTGCGGCTAGAGGAGTAAATCATATGGAGCCATCATATAGAGGAAAAAACGAAAGTGCAAGAACGGGAAAACCCTCCGTACCCAAGGGGTTAACCCCTGGACATGTTTTATTCATATGGTTATGCTTGTATGGGCACTTAATCTGTGATTTGTTGTTTTCATCAGTACCACATTTGTGTATATGTGATTTTTGATGACTTTTTATTCCTTTTTTTTTTTTTTCCGGGATGTGATCACAATTCAGCATTGGACTTTGTTATTTTTATGTTTTATGTCGTTCACCGTATGGAGTCATTAACGTTATATTTTAGTCATTCAGACTATTCTACCAAATATGTTGATTTATTTTATTTAAAAAAAAAAAAATTTTTTATAAAATGGGAAAAGAGGGGGAATTCATTTTTTATTGGAGGAGGCACTTATTCCCTTTATTAAACTGTAACAGTTAATAGCTATATTTAGATTTTTAACCCCTTAAGGATTCAGCTCATTATCACCTTAACAACACGGCCCTTTTTTGCAAATCTGACCACTGTCACTTTATATATGAATAACTCTGGAAGGCTTTTACTTTTCATTCTGATTCTGAGATTGTTTTTTCGTGACATATTCTACTTTAACATAGTGGTAATTTTTGTCGTTACTTGCATCTTTTTTTGGTCAAAAATCCCAAAATTTTGAAAATTTAGCATTTTTCTGCCTGTAAGAAAAATGGACATTCCAAATTATATATTGATTCACAAATACAATGGGGGACATTTATCAAGGGATTTAGAGCTCTTTTTTTGCTTACAAAAGTCGCACAAAAGGTCGCATTAGCACTTAAGCAATTTTTTGTGCGACTTTTGGCTGTAAGCAAAAAGCTACAAAAGAGTGTACGAAAGTAAATTTTATTTTTTACTTTGCAGTGGTCAGGGAATTATCAAGTGCGAAAGTCGCATAAAAAGTCGCAAGCCCTCAAAAACTGCGTAAATGTAAGCCAGCTCGGAGCTGGCACACAAAACGGCTTTTGAGAGCAAATTTTATATTTCCCGCTGGCAGCCGTGATCACAGCTCCAGCGGGAAATATATTGCAACTGTACAAAGGAGCCCGGGCTGGCATCACTCTGCAGCCGCCCAGCTCTGTCTGATTCTAACCCCGCTACCCTAACATAATGACATCCCCCCCTTGTTTCCCACCCGCCTGCGCTGCACATCTCCCATCTGTCTGCTACCTGTTGCAAGACTACAACTCCCAGCATGTCCATACAGTGAGGGCATGCTGGGAGTTGTAGTATTGTAGCGGGCGGACAATGTGCGGCGCGGGCGGGTGGAAGACAAGGGGGGTGGGGGTTATATAAAGCAGTGTCCCCATCCCCATCATTGTATTAGGGTAGCGGGGATAGAATCGGAGGAACTCGGGCGGCTGAAGACTGATTCCAGCCTGGGCTCCTTTTAACAAACCTCGGCGCAGCAGAGTTTCTATTTCCCTTAATGTAATTTCATATTTCCCGCTGGGTCCCGTAATTGGCCAGGACCGAGCAGCCAATCACGGGAAATTTGATATTACATTAGGGACTAAAAGCTCCGCGGCTCCGCTAGATGTTAAAAGGAGCCCGGGCTGGCATCAGTCTGCACCCTCCCGGGCTCCTAAGATATCCTGCGGCGCCGTGGTAAGGAGCCCGGGCTAACCTCACTCAGCAGCCCCCCACGGGACTCCCACAGCCGTCAGGGAGATGTGTAGGTGCCGTCCCTGTAATCCATCAGCACTGCGGTACACACCGAGAGATGGCAGGGACGGCTTCTGCACATCTCCCTGCCTGGCTGAGGGAGTCCCGGGCGGCTGCAGTGTTATGTCAGCCCGGGCTCCTTACTACAGCGCCGCAGAGTTTGGTGTAATTTCAAATTTCCCGCTGGGTCCCGTGTCACGTGACGACAGGAAATATGAAATTACAGTGATTCTCTGATCACTGCAGCCAAGGAGCGGAGCGCATTACCACCCGCTTCCCTGGCTGGCACGACTACAACTCCCAGCATGTCCTTACAGGAAGGGCATGCTGGGAGAGTTGTGGGGGGGGGGGTGACAAGCTTGTCACCTGCCCCCCTGCCGCACAACTACAACTCCCAGCATGCCCTTACAGTAAGAGCATGCTGGGTGTTGTAGGGGGGGGGATGACAATCTCCCACACCACATGACTACAACTCCCAGCATGCCCTTACTGTAAGGACATGCTGGGAGTTGTAGTTGTGTGGCAGGTGACAGGCTTTTCACCTGCCCCCCTACAACTCCCAGCATGCCCTTACAGTAAGGATATGCTGGGAGTTGTAGTCATGTGGTGCGGGAGATGGTTACCCCTGCCCCCCCCCACACACACACTACAACTCCCAGCATATCCTTACTGTAAGGGCATGCTGGGAGTTGTAGGGGGGCGGGTGACAAGCCTGTCATCTGCCCTCTGCCGCACAAATACAACTCCCAGCATGTCCTTACAATAACGATATGCTGGGAGTTGTAGTGTGTGTGTGGGGGGGGGGGGGCGGGGGTAACAATCTCCCGCACCACATGACTACAACTCCCAGCATATCCTTACTGTAAGGGCATGCTGTGAGTTGTAGTCATGTGGTGCGGGAGATTGTCACCCCCCCCTACAACTCCCAGCATGCTCTTACTGTAAGGGCATGCTGGGAGTTGTAGTCAGGCGCGGACGGGTGACAATAAATGTATTAACCTATTTTTCTTTTTTTCTCCTCATTTCAGATCCATGTATCCTGTGGACTATTTCGGATTTGGTGGACTGCTTCAATGACCAGCGTCTTTTTTAAACCTGTTTAATGTTAATGAGAGTGTTTTTTGGAATAAAATTTTTTGAAACGTGTTGTGTTTTTTTTTTTTTTAATTACTTGAAAGGCTTAGTTTAATAGACGGAATCCATTACTAAGCCTATGCTTAGTGTTAGCCCCCAACACAGCTAGCATAACCTTCAATTATTACCCCGGTACCCACCGCCACAGGGGTGCCGGGAAGAGCCGGTACCAATAGGCCCGGAGCATCAAATATGGCACTCCTGGGCCTAGGCGGTAACGGGCTGGCATTAATTAGGCTGGGGAGGGCCAGTAACAATGGTCCTCGCCCACCCTGGTAACATCAGGCTGTTGCTGCTTGGTTGGTATTTGGCTGAAAATAAAAATAGGGGGAACCCTATGCGTTTTTTTTTTTTTTTTTATAATTATTCATGCAAAACAAAGATAAGGTTCCCCCTATTTTTATCCAAATACCAACCAAGCAGCAACAGCCTGATGTTACCAGGGTGGGCAAGGACCATTGTTACTGGCCCTCCCAAGCCTAAATAACACCAGCCTGTTACCGCCTAGGCCCAGGAGCGCCATATTTGAGCCTCTGGGCCTGGTGGTACCGGCTCCTCCCAGCACCCCTGTGGTGGTGGGTAACGGGGAAATAATTGGGGGTTAGCGCTAGCTGTTTTGGGGGCTAATGCTAAGCCTCAGCTTAATAATGGACTCTGTCTATAATACTGCTTCCACTACTAAGCCTGCCAAGTAAATAAAAAAAAACAACACATTTAAAAAAAAATGTATTCCAAAAAAACACTCCCCCAAAAGTCCTCATTCACCATTTTATTAACATTAAACCAAAAAAATGCTAATCACTGCACTCCCCTGAATCTAAAGTAATCCACAAGATACACGGATCTGAAATGAGAAGAAAAAAAATGAATTAGTACATTTAGGGTAAAAAAAAAGTGGTAAAAAGGGTAAAAAAAAAAACATACATACCGTATATACTCGAGTATAAGCCGAGTTTTTCAGCACGATTTTTCGTGCTGAAAACACCCCCCTCGGCTTATACTCGAGTGACCTCTCCGCCCTCAGTGGTCTTCAACCTGCGGACCTCCAGATGTTTCAAAACTACAACTCCCAGCAAGCCCGGGCAGCCATCGGCTGTCCAGGCTTGATGGGAGTTGTAGTTTTGAAACCTCTGGAGGTCCGCAGGTTGAAGACCACTGCGGCCTTCGACATCATCCAGCCCCCCTCTCACCCCCTTTAGTTCTGTACTCACCTCCGCTCGGCGGGACGGTGCTCCGCTGGTCCGGTGCTGCAGGACTGTCCGGTGGGAGGTCGTCCGGTGGGATAGTGGTTCCGAGCTGCCATCTTCACCGGGGGGGGGCCTCTTCTCCGCGCTTCGGGCCCGGAATAGTCACATTGCCTTGACGACAATGCAGGGGGACGTTCATTACCAACGTCCGTCTGCGTCGTCATCAAGGCAACGCCTCTATTTCGGGCCCGAAGCGCGGAGAAGAGGCCCCCCCGGTGAAGATGGCAGCCCGGAGTACAGAACTAAAGGGGGTGAGAGGGGGGGCTAGATGATATTGAAGGCCGCAGTGGTCTTCAACCTGCGGACCTCCAGAGGTTTCAAAACTACAACTCCCAGCAAGCCCGGACAGCCGATGGCTGCCCGGGCTTGCTGGGAGTTGTTGTTTTGAAACCTCTGGAGGTCCGCAGAAGACCACTGTATCAGACTTTGACAAGCGGTGATGGTGAAGGTGGGGGGGGGGGGCTGATGACAAGGGGATGATGACAAGGGGATGATGAAGGGGGTGGGGATGATGACAAGGGGATGATGACAAGGGGATGATGAAGGGGGGGGTGTGGGATGATGACAAGGGGATGATGAAGGGGGGGTGATGACAGGCGGTGATGATGAAGGAGGGGATGATGACAGGCGGTGATGATGAAGGGGGAATGATGACAGGCGGTGATGATGAAGTTTGAATGATGACAGGCGGTGATGATGAAGGGGGGATGATGACAGGCGGTGATGAAGAAGTTTGAATGATGACAGGCGGTGATGATGAAGGGGGGATGATGACAGGCGGTGATGATGAAGGGGGTGTTAATGACGGGGGTCTGGATGATGACAGGGGGGATGATGTATTGAGTCAATAACTTTTCCTGGGATTTTGGGGTGAAATTAGGGGCCTCGGCTTATATTCGGGTCGGCTTATACTCGAGTATATACGGGGTGTGTGTGTGTGTGTGTGTGTGTGTGTGTGTGTGTGTGTGTGTGTATATATATATATATATATATATATATATATATATATATATATAAAAATTCAAAGCTGAAAAATTGTGTTCTGTAGTCATTTATCGGTTTTTGCTTATGTGTGCAAAAAAAAAATGGTATTTAAAAGTGATTTATTGGTTTTTGCTTATGTAAGCCAAATTTATCAACCCCCTGTGGTAGTTTAATAAATGTGTCACACAAAAGCAAAACCAAAAGCAAGAAAAAAATGCCAACAGAACTCGATTACCAAAGCAACAATGATAAATGTCCCCGAATATGTCTACTTTATGTTTGCATCGTAAAGTTTTCATGTTTTTACTTTTTTAAGACATTAGAGGGCTTCAAAGTATAGCAGCATTTTTACAAAATTTTCACGAAAAATTAAAAATCAGAATTTTTCAGGGACCAGTCAAGTCTGAAGTGGATTTTGAGGGGCCTTTCTGTGAGAAATATACCACAAATGACCCCATTGTAGAAACTGCACCCCTCAAAGTATTCAAATGCCATTAAGAAAGTTTGTTAACCCTTTAGGTGTTTCACAGGAACAGCAGCAAAGTGGAGGAGAAAAATTAAGATTTCCATTTTTTATACTAACATGTTCATGTGGCCCAAATTTTTTTTACATTTTTGTAAGGGTTCTTAGGAGAAAAAGTCCCACAAAATTTGTAGCCCAACTTCTCTTGAGTATGGAAATACCTCATATATTGACGCAAAGTGCTCTGTGGGCCCACAACATGGCTCAAAAGGGAAAGAGCAACTGTGGGATTTTAGAGGGTGAATATTGCTGAAATGGTTTTTGGGGGGCATGTTGCATTTAGCAAGCCCCCATGGTGTCAGAACAGCAAAAAAAAAAAAACACATGGCACACTATTTGGGAAACGACACCCCTCCAGGAACGTAACAAGGGGTACAGCGAACCTTAACACCTCACAGGTGTTTGACAGGTTTGCATTGAAGTTGGACTTGAAAGTGAAAAATTAGATTGTTATACCCCTTGTTATGTTCCATGAGGGATGCAGTTTCCAAAATGGGGTCACATGTGTTTTTTTTTTTTTTTTTGTGTGTTTATGTCAGAACCGTTGCAACTATCAGCCACCTGTGCAAATCACCAATTTAGGCCTCAAATGTACATAGTGCGCTCTCACTCCTGAGCCTTGTTGTGCATCCGCAGAGCATTGTACGCCCACATATGGGGTATTTCTGTACAAATTTTGGGGGTCTTTTTTGAAAATAAAAAGTATGAGACAACACCAGCATGTTAGTGTAAAAAAACATACTGGTGTAGACCCCAACTTTTCCATTTTATAAGTGGTAAAATTAGAAAAAGCCCCCAAAATTTGTAACGCAATTTCTCCCGAGTACGGAAATACCCCATATGTGTCCCTAAACCGTTTCCTTGAAATATGACAGGGCTCCAAACTGAGAGAGCACATGCACATTTGAGGACTAAATTAGGGATTTGCATAGGGGAGGACCCGGATGAAAGCATTACAATTGACTCTGCTACCATAAATACCCTACAGCAGTGTTTCCCAAACAGGGTGCCTCCAGCTGTGGCAAAACTCCCAGCATGCCTGGTCAGTCAATGGCTGTCCGGCAATGCTGGAAGTTGTTGTTTTGCAACAGCCGGAGGCTCCTTTTTGCAAACAGTGCCGTACCAGACGTTTTGAATTTTTATAGGGGGGGGGGGGGGGGGGTTTACACTGTGTAAGGGTATATGTAGTGTATTACTCTTTATTTTGTGGTAGCGTAGTGTAGGGTTTTTAGGGTATATTCACACGGGCGGGGGTTCATAGTGAGTTTTCCGCTGGGAGTTTGAGCTGCGGTGGAAAATTTTCTGCTGCTCAAATTTGTAGCGGGAAACTTACTGTAAACCCCAGCTCGTGTGAATGTACCCTGTACGTTCACATTAGGGGGGGGGGGGGGTCAAACCTCCAGCTGTTGCAAAACTTCAACTCTCAGCATGGACTCACAGACCGTGCATGCTGGGAGTTGTAGTTTTGCCACAGCTGGAGGCCCACTGGTGAGGAAAACCGTGTTAGGGAACAGACAAACTCAGTGCTTCCCCACCAGGGTGCCTCCAGCTGTTACAAAACGAACACTCCCAGCATGCACGGTCTGTCAGTGCATGCTGGGAGTTGTAGTTTTGCAACAGCTGGTGGCACACTGGTGGGGAACCACTGAGTTAGGTTCTGTTACCTAACTGTGTTTCCTCACCAGGGTGCCTCCAGCTGTTACAAAACGAACACTCCCAGCATGCACGGTCTGTCAGTGCATGCTGGGAGTTGTAGTTTTGCAACAGCTGGAGGCACACTGGTGGGGAACTACTGAGTTAGGTTCTGTTACCTAACTGTGTTTCCTCACCAGTGTGCCTCCAGCTGTGGCAAAACTACAACTCCCAGCATGCACTGATGGCTAAAGCGCATGCTGGGAGTTCTAGTTATGCAACAGCTTGAGGCACGTGTTCAGTGGCGTCGCCAGGGGGGGGGGGGCAGAGGGGGCCACGGCCCCCACTACATCATGATTGGCCCCCCCTTGTGCCCCCCTAGCAGCAGTAGGTC